>NC_056631.2:37619519-37689519 GCF_002870075.4 Lactuca sativa | reverse complement strand
TTTCTTTATATCATAACTTATAATAGATAAAACCTCGCAACCATGTTTTTTACAAACCCAAAAATATAACACTTTAGTTTGAGAACTTTTGAACCCATAATTACAGACCATTCATTTTGTAACGTCCCAAAATACTAGTAAAAATTTTCATTTTCAAAACACCAAAATGATACAACCATTTGTTTCCAAAACCAATCAATGTATAAGTATTCTTAACATCAGAGTGAATCAAATAAACAATATGGAATGAACTTCACGGGATGTTGTGCGATCATGTCGGGCCCTTGCCCTTGGAAACAGAAGTACCTGAAACATTAAACCACAAAATTGTAAGCATAAACCTTAGTGAGTTCCCCCAAAATACCACATAACCATAAGAGGCCCACTTACCATATATACGACCCTACCCAACTCACATATCAGGTCCCCCCCCCATACATAGTGTCCCCTTCCCAATTCACATAACGGCCCATGCCCAACATACAAGTGGGCCTCGCGCAACATACAAATTCAAGATTCACAAAAACAGCTAGCATCCTACATAGTATAGTGAGAAAACTCACCTAAACTACTGAACACCAGCTCAACAGCCACATTAACAATAGTACCGCTAACTAGAGTTACCTAATGACAAAACAAGATCATTCCTTAGCCATATACTTAATTTTACCCATGTTTGACCCAAAAGTCAATACAGAAAAAAGGTTAATGGTTGAAGTGAACTCAATAGGTCACCATGTCATGGTTTCCAAATCACAAAACAGTCGCGATGAGTCATGCCACCATGTCATGGTGAACACTTTGTCACTCCGTGGCAAATTCAGGGCAAAAAAGTCGAGAGGCGGAGCACCACCACGTCGTAGTCTCTGGAAGAATGTCATTTTCCTTCATTAAGAGCTTAATCCAAAAAGACCAAGACACATCAGATCTGGTACCTAATAGCTTCATAATGGATAAAGTTTCCAAATTTATCCATTAGGATTGTCGAAACAACCAAGATCTAGACTTTAAGTCTCAAAGGGACAAAAATTGTATCTTTCTTAACTTAATCCATTAAGACCAAGTCTCCAACCTTCAGATCGAAATCAACATGATGTTTAAATGGATAAAGTTTCCAACTTTATCCATAATAATGCCAAAAAAAATTCAAGATCAAAACTTTAATACACCAAAATGACCTAAAGGACCAAGATAACTTGTGTGGATTAAAGGTAAGGCAAAATATCATAACTTTCCTAGTTCATGAGGTCAAAGAAGCATTCTCAAACTTATCAAAAGATGTTGAAGTCCACTCAACTCCAAGATGACCCATAAAATGGACCAAAAATACCAAAAACCATAAATGATAAGATCTAAAAAATAAAGGGAAAGATATGAACTTTATACTCATAATAGTCCATAAATGGAGTGAATTTGATGGATCCAAACTTGAAACAACATTCCATGCAACCAAAAGAACTTTCTTGATCTTCAAGCTTCATCAAAACACCACCAAAAGCATCCAAAATAAGAGAGAGGGGGAGGAGCTCAAATCAAGAAGAAGGAGGCTAGGGTTTCTCCCAATGAGTTCTAGAGGTGAAGGAGGCTGAGAAAATGCCCTAAAACATGAATCATTACCTTTAAATACGTTGAAAACTCTAAAATTCATGGGCTTGGGATGCCCAACATCCACTTCGTGGTCATCACCACATCGTGGAGATATTCTCTCCACTCTATGGTCATCTCTCTGCCATGTAGATCTTCTCTCGTTTGTGGCAAGGAACTTTCACCGAAATCAATTCCAGCTTCAAACAATCACAACTTCATCGTTTCAACTCCATTTTAGGAAATCTTTATATGAACACAAAGGTATTGAAAAGCCCCACCATTCTATATAATTGCTTTTAAATTAAAGCATACCAAAATAAAATTCATTAATTCAAGCAAGAAGTATAAAATATCACATTCCTATTTTACCCTTTGGTTCAAAGAACAAATAAAAGGCTAAGATCACTTAATCAACATTATCAACATCCAACAAGGTCTAAATTTTTATCCCTTGAAGCCCAAGAACTTTGCATGATCGAATTGCGGACCAATATCCTGAAATAAGAAACATTAGAAACTGTGTTACATATTTTATATTTTCCTTGGAATATAAGGCTTCATAGACTTCATTCAAAGTAAGAGAATTCTCTATAAAAATACTATCATGGAGATTTAAATATGAGTTCAGTATATAAAATTAATCTATACTAATAAATAAAACCCATTTTCTGTCACATGTCATGTCTTCATTGATTTGGACACATGGCATTTTAATAGATTTTTAGAATTTATTTATTTCCACATGTAATTTTCTGATTTGTTCACATATCATAACTTATTTCAGTTATAATATTGAGAGAAATAAATGCTTCCTTGAAAAATAATTGATATATTTATAATGTAATAAATGTCATAATTAATAAGAGCTCTAAAATTGATATTGATATTAAATTTAATGTTTAAATATTGATATTAAATTTTTATTTTTAATAAACCCGTGTATTACACGGGTCTTACACCTAGTGCATTAATATAAGACCCTCATTGTTATATTTTATTTCCAAAGTAGCCACATCAGGCATGGGTTCTATGAATTCAAAGATATCGGTAAGTAGATTTCGACCTTTTTGAAGCTTAGGTAAGAATTTTTTTTTCAAGTGTATATTCTTGTTTAATAATTCTTCATGAAAATTGACTCAACCTATGAAAAGAACAACTTCAAACCCATTTAAGTTTTTAGAAGAAAAGCAAAAAAGACGTACATGGAATCATATGCACCATAGATTATCCTCGTATTTTTTTAAGAAACTGGAAAGAAAATAATGAGATGAGAAAGGGGTAGGTCGTTTCTCGTTTAATCGAACCACTTGTATTGAGAAGGTAACAAAGAAGATCGAAAGGGAAATTTCAAGTAGAGTTATTTGTCTCTCAATTGCACTATCCATCTTTCCTGCAAGATAAAAACAAAAATAAAAAGACAGAAAGAAAAAAAATATGATCGGAAGTGTACATATCATAAAAGGAAAAGCATTGAGTATAATAAACTATGGACACAGGAATCTTACACACAGGTTGATGGATCTGCTCCAAACTATTCCAAAGTTGGTGCCTAAGAAATTGACAGTTGTTATATACAACTAATTGTGTTGGCTTCCTTGCCCATCAATCATAAGAGTTAGACTAGGACTCATTTTATTTATTCTTATATATAGGATATTAATTCATGTTTTTCAATATATCCTTTTCATTCGAGTTCTAAAACATCATAACCCATTGTAATCCATCAAACATTTGAGAATTATATATATAATGTTCTTCTAAAGTTGGTTTTTTCCTGTTTTTTGATTTTCCACTATAAATCTGGTGTTCCTTTATTCGATATTTACGTTTTTTTATCATAACAAGTGGTATCAGAGCTTAGAAGTGTACCTGTTTTGATCATCTTTCTTAAATCCGGAAAGCACACGTTATTCATCTATCTGGAACCCTCCATCGTTCTTCTTCTTCTTCTTTGATCGTTTCAGCCCCATCCTGATCGACGCTCTTAAAGTGATTACCCAGGCCAAATAATTTATATTCATAATGTCACTAAATAGCGTCAACATCAAATATCCAACAATTTTTTCTCGAATCCTTTTGGACGACCTTGTTAATCAATTTCTTACAAACCTTACTAGCCTCTTATGTGAACTAACACTATATTTTTTTGCCCACAAAACCTTCCGTCCACTTTAATTCTTATTTTTTAGCCCATATTAATTAACACCCACTGTTAATCTAGTGTTTGTTTTTTTAAACCATTAAATAATTTATTTGTCAAACCTATTTTTTTCTCTAATTATTTCTTAATCCATAAAACAACGGTATAAATATATTATTCAATGGCTTCTGTCAAATACAATCTTCCACTTTTAGATCATGGCACTCATTTTTAACTTTGACAAGTGAAGATGTGAGATTTTTTTGGCTCAAGAGGATTACAATGCATTAGATTCCTTTGGAAGTAAAGTTCAAGCTACTTGGATTCCCAATGAGATAAATAAGGATTGTAAACCCTTGGCACAAATCTGGTTACATCTCCAAAATAACATTCTCCAAGAAGCACTCAATGAAAAATTGCCGCTACCGTTTGGTTAAAGCTCAAATATGCCTGACAAAATATCTCAAGAGTAAGATGCATTTAAAGCAAAAGTTTTTTCTACATAAGCTTCAAGAGGGAGGTAGTTTACTTAATCATATATTTGATTTTAAAGAGATCGCATCTGATTTAGCAACTTTGGAAATTCAGTATGACGAAGAAGACCTTGGTTTGATTCTTTTGTGCTCTCTTTCAAGCTCCTACTCAAACATACAAGATACAATTCTTTATAATGGCGACACCCTTAATTTACATGAAGTTTCTGAAGCTTTTTATTCAAAAGAATAAATGAAAAGGATGACATCTTCAAAAGGGGCATGTAGTTTACAAGTTGAGGGTTATTGGTTGAGGGACGTTCCAAAGATAAGGGATATCATGGAAAGAAAGGGTGTTCCAAATCTCATGGAAAAGTCAAAGATAAAAATTGATGGTGAAGAAATATGAAGACAAATAGACTAATTATTCTCATGACAACAACAATTTTGACAGTGAAGTTCTTGTGCTTATCGTCGGAGTTGTCGATATTCATGAAGAATGGATTCTTAACTTCGATTTCACATATCACATGTGTAACGCCCGTGTTTATGGGCTAAGCATTAATAGGTGTTGTAATAGTCTAGGTCAACCATTGTAACCCATTTTAAAGTAATAAAGATGAATTACTTGAATATTATGTTAATTATGTGCTTTTGTGTGCTTATTACATGTATATAATAATATAATAAATGAAGGATAAAAATAAGCATCAAATAGAAATTGTTAAATAAACCCGATATCTATGAAGAAAGTTGTAGTGTTCGTTACAAGGATTCCGGAGAAATAAAGAACACCGAAATCCGAGTTATAACGAAGAAGTTATGGTCTGTCGAAGTTTCACGACAGAACCGGCACGACACTGCGTGACGTAAATAGTGAATTTGCGATAGAGGACTTTTTAGCCTTGGTGATCTACACAAAAGTCGTAGTATTTGTTAAACCAAGAGTGTGCATAAAAAGAACGCCCAAATCCGACTTCAAATAAGGAAGTTATGATTTTTCTAAGTTTCGAATCAACAGTGCACAACCCGGAGTTCGAATAATAGATCGGGTAATTTTTGGATGACACAACCTAAACGAGAATCGAAGATCTCTTTAATAGTAGCGCAACGGTAAAAAAAACACAAACAGACAAAAACGGTCGTTGGATGAAGAAGTTATGACATTTTTATAGGCTTTATTGTCTCGGTCTTTTGAAGAATATAAAATTTAAAATCGGTCTAGAATTAGCCGAAAAAGTCTAAAAGAAAGTTGTAGATTACGGTCCCGCCTATTTGTGGATATAAAGAACGTCAAAAACGGAGCTAGTATGAGAAAGTTACGAATTTTAGAAGTCGAGTGTGTAAATTGCGAGTCGGGTCCGAAGGGTACGCCCCGCGTAAGAGAGGGAACGCCCCGCGTACATGAGGACTTGGCTCCGGAGATGACCACGTAGCCCTAGCAGACTTCGGATGTGTGGCCATACGAACACGCAACATAGACCAAGAACGCCCCGCGTACCCTCGCAGGAACGCCCAGCATAGCGAGGCTTCTCAGCCTATTAAAGGGGACCGAGCGCTACCACTTTTTCCCACCAATTCACTTCTACTTTCTCTCTCTACTCTCTCTCTACCCACACCAATTCACCCCTAAGCCTATGAAACCTTTCTAGCTTTAGAAGGAAGCCTCGGAGAGACCCGAGTCTCCGAGAAAAAGAGTTTTTCGGTTCGAAACTCTGCCTGTGTAGAGCCCGGTTTTCAAGCAAACTTTCCGGTTTCGTCAAAGGAGATTATTCTAAGAAACGAAGTGTTGTCTAAATCACTCCTTATCAGGTGAGTGCACATTCACTTCCATCTTACACATAGATATGAAGTATTTTATATAAATTATGTGCTATGTATATAAATATATGTTGTCTGTTTGCCTGAGATGTTTGTTGGATAAAAGATCTGAACCTCTTTTCTTCCAGATCTGAACTTTCTCCTTCAGATCTAGATTTTCCTTCGGATCTAAATTTTTTCTTTTTAGATCTAATACTTTTCTTCAGATCTGAATGGTATATGTATTTTTGTCAGATCTAACCCTTTTCTTTCAGATCTGAACTTTTTCCTTTACATCCAGACTTTCTCACTGCAGATCTGTACTTTTTAGATCTAAACTTGATATATGGATGATTTATACTTGAGATATGTGTTGGATGTAAGATCTAAACTTCTATCTTTTCATATTTGACCTTTTCTTCAAATCTAGACTGTATACGTATTTTATGCTTTGAAAGTATGATGAAAGATTTAGAATTTATTTTTCATATCTAAACTTTTTCTTTTGATTTGAACCGTATATGTATTTTCTTTACAGATCTAAACTATTTCTTCCGATCTGAACTGTATATGTATTTTATATCTACAAATATGTTGGGTAAAACATGGGTATATGAATTAGTTGGTGTATGATGAAAGATGAGTTAAAGGATGAGATAAAAGGTGATATAGATTATGAGATGAGGATGAGAGGTGAAATACGAGAGAAACCTTTACCCAAACGATGGCTCCGTCATCTAGCAGAGTACGGATGACAACCATGGACTATTCTAGATAGTCTGTGGAACACTAGCAGGCTCGCTACCTATAGGTGTTGTGAACGATACGTTCACCCAGTGTATACTAAAAACCCATTGACATGTATTGCAGGTGGACTCTCACAAATAATAATGTCGATAAATGAGAGCTATGGACTTAGCACCCATTAGATGAACCTTGGCGGCTATGGATTTAGTGTCTGTTGTATAAACCTTGGCGACGACGGACTTCGTGCCTATTCCTTAGGAAAACCCTTAGGAATGAGTGATAGATGATTCTTAGGGTAGATCCCTAGGAATTAAAAAAGATAATGACGATGGGTAATTGGGTTAATTGTTTGATAAAAAATAATAACTTTATTATTGTGGGTGGAAAACCCTATCTACTCACCAGGTTACCCAACCTGACCCACTCAGTTTATATGTATCACAGGTGTCGATATAAACCTACACTACATTGAGGGATTAAGGAGATGTAGATCACTAGTGTAAATGAATGTAAGTTATGTTTATGCTTATGTTTTTGTATTAACGTTGACATCCCAAGGTGTTACAAGTAATAAAATACATTTCTTCGGAAATGCTTTGATAACATATTTATCATGTTTTTCTGGGAATAAAATTCCACAACACTTTTCTTAAGAAGTTTTTCTGATTTTTATTAAAAAGCATAAACTAAATTGGTCTTTTCTGGCCATAAAAATGGGGACGTCACAGTTGGTATCAGAGAATTAGTTTAAGCGAACTAGGAATTTGTAGGATTTCTAGAATTAAACTTAGAATGCTAAGCGATGATTGTGAGATGAGTGTCTACCGTATTTTATACACGAGCACTAGTTTATTTAAGGAAAGATGCCTAAATTGCTTTAGGTGCTAAATAAATTATGATGCTTTATGATGCTACATGATCTATGGTCTATTGCCGACCGAATCTAGAAATTTTATTTGTACAGGTTTCTAAACGTTTGATTACGGAATTAAAACTGGCATGTAACTTTTTGGAGTGATAAAGAGATTTATACGTTTATCATAAATAAATCTTTTCTATCTAAATTCTCATCACTACACACCGAACATCTGATTCTGATGTATAGATCGACATGGTGAGCACTCAAAGCGGACTCGGAAACGGTAACCCGCAGCCTGAGCCCCAAGTGATTGAGAAAGCACCAGAAGTAGGAGTTGCACCTAGACTAATCACGATGGCGGGAGTACATCCAATGGTGCGGATGATGTTGGATCAACAGATGGAAGAAACAATGCGTTTACTTCAACAAAGTAAGGACGAACTTACTGCGCCGGTACGCCAGGCACCAAATCTTGAGGCGACCATCTGGGTTGCGAAGTCTATTGAAGAAATGATCTATGACAGGACTACAAACAAGGTTGAAGTTGGAAAGAAGAGGAAATTTGAGGGGTCTTCAAGGTCCAACAAGATCAACATGCTCTCAAAGTCTATAAAAGGAAGAGGTAAAGAAAAATGGTGCGGGAAGTGCAAAAATAAACACTCTGGAAGGGAGGTGGATTGCTTCAGATGTGGAAAGTCTGGGCATTACGTCGATGAGTGTACGTTTACCGAGAAGGTTTGTTTTGGGTGTAACGAAGAAGGACATATTTCTAAGAACTGTTCAAGGAAAAATGGAATTGCAAGAGCAAATGCGCCTCCAAAGTCGAAGGCAAGAGCATCTCAGACAATCCTCGATGAAGCAAGTGAAGATGCAAGGAATCAAGGATGAGGACCTCATATCCGAAAGTCAAGATATAAAGTAGCCACGAAATAGTACCACGTAGTGTATCCTATTAGAGGCATAGTGTGGGTTGAACTTTAACATCTATGTAATCGTTTAAGGAAATAATATAAAGCTTCGTTTTGTTATCAGATGTGTTAAATGATTATTGTGAAATTCTTGAATGGTGGCTTGGAAAACTACGATACAATACTTGGGACGAGTATGAGTAGGTGTGAATGGTAGTAGAGGCCTATACTACTGGAAGCACAGAACTCGCACTTGGATCGGGGAAGGTCACAAAGTTACAAAGAAGCTAGTAATTGATTCCATTTTGTTTATATCTTTCGTTACCATCATTTCGGTAATGAATAAGAAGATGATTGTTATTCCAACCCAAGAGGTCATATCAAATAGAGTCCGACCAAAATGAGTTAGTCATGTGGTTCAGAGAACCAAGTCCGATGTAGTATTCCACTCAAACTAGAAGATTGAAGTATCGCAATCATTGTTAAAGTAAGAAGCTTGTAGCTAGAAGTACTACATGCTAGAATGTGATATTATCACATTGGAACACGAAGGAAGGTATATTACGTTTAGAAAATCGACTCTAAAAGACTTGAGTCTAAGCAATACATAATACGATGAGAGGTCATTAGAACATGACCCATCAGTCTATTATGGTGATAGAAGGAAAGAACTTATCCTAAGTTTGTTAAAAAGAAGGAGGGGTCTTGTGACAACCCGAAATTTCGAATCAATGTAATGACCTAAAAAGTCAAGAATTGTAATATCTTTTGATATAATGAAATTATCGTCAAAAAATAAAATGTTCAAAAGTCTCTACTGGATTTCATAAATGATATATCGTGTCAAGGGTTTTAGAAATATAAAGAACACTAAAATCCGAGTTATAACGAAGAAGTTATGACCAACCTAAAATTCACAGCAAAACCGTCAATACTGTTAAACGTAAAACGCGAATTTTCAATACAATAATTTTTAGCCTTAGGTATCTTAATGAAAATTGAAGATATCATTAAACCGTAAACGTAAGTGAAAAGAACGTCCTAGTCTGACTTCGTATGAGGAAGTTATGATTTTTCCAAGTTCCGGATATACAAGTAGACAGCTTAAAACTCGAAATAGAGATCGAGAGACTTTTGGACGAAACAACCTAAATGAGAATCGAAGAACTCAACAATAGTAGCGCAACAGTAAAAAGTCTAACAAAAACGGATGTCGGATGAAGAAGTTATGGATTTATGACGGAGTTTTCGTGTCCTGGCCTGTTAAAAATAATTAATTAAAAATAAATTCAAAATTAGCCGACAAAGTATAAATGAGATTTGTAAAGCATATTCTCACCTATGCGTGCATATATAGAACGTCAAAAACAGAGCTCGTATGCGGAAGTTACTGATTTTACAAGTTCGAGACACAAAATCCGAGGTTGTCAGGCTGGCCACGACGTGGCACAGATTGCCACGACGTGGTACTGTGACTGATGGGTGTCAGGCTTGTCAGCAAACGTCTCGTCCATGGAAGAGGATAGGATCAACAACATGACGTGGTGAAGAAGACCACGATGTGGCGCCCAAAAATAGGGCTATAAATAGAAGTCGATGGTTTCAGGTTTAGGTGCTCATTTCTTCTCTTTCTCGTGCCGAAGCTCTGCATTTAAACCCTCGAAGCCATCCCAAAGCCCCAGTCTTCACATCCAAGTTCCGAAGGAAGGTTTTACACTCATGAGATTCCCGAGATTCCCGAGAAATCAACTTTCTCAAGTCGAAGTTTTGTTCGGTTATCGTCTCACCTTCTTCAATTTATCAAGTGAGTTTACACCCCTATAACTACGTTTTCAAATGTTTTGTAAATGCCTTTATACACTTTTAGGGGGGGGGGAATACAAGTACACACACGGTTATCCTCGTGTGAGAAACATCAATCTTTTGCTATACTTTTGTTATATAATAAATCATAGTGATTTATAACTATCGTACGAAAACGTTCTCCGACAACATATCACGATAACACTTGCCTTTTTGGAATGAAACTTGTTGTTATATAAATATCAAACACTTTATTTATATTTGAGTATAAATGTTCAATAATGTTATTACAAATGTTATACTTTACATACAAAGTCGACACTACACTAGGGTTAATCATACAAATGAATCACACATTTGAAAAAAAAAACTATAATAGGTATAGTTTACTAGATATTCATGAGATTCTACATACTATAAGTACTATATCAAGGAAATACTTTCATATACAAGAAAAAATGGACTTTTCATACGTAAACCAATTTGATACTAAGTTTTGTGAGACATTCAACTTCACGTACTTTCAAGTATGCAGTTAAAGTCCTGTATTATATACCATAATCTCTTGTAGGGAGAACATAATACTTGTGTATAGATCTATACGGGATTGACAATCCCGCACCTAAACTGTTAGCTACAGTTAGACAACCAGGTTTGGGGTGACAAACGTCATAACATTCCAACGCCTGAAGAACGTTGTTACAGGCAGCCTAGGTCAATAATATGGTTATAAAACTCACATGGAGTATTAAAAACATGTTTATTTACGGGGTTATCAAATGCCTTAGTGATTTTATACATTAATAAGTCTACAATTCAAGGCATGAAAAACACTATTGCATTACAGTTTTGGAACTTTTAAACTATGACACACTTATGGAAATATATTGGATTTCTAGAAGAAAACATTCAAAACGGTTGGGTCTTGGTAGAAGACTACTTTTATACTAGCAGGAAATATGGGATTTTCTAGGAGTTTTCAAACATCTAAAAACAATTTCATTCAAATTTATACAAACATTGACATTAAATACTTATGAACTCACCAGCTTAAATGTTAATCTACTCTTTCAAATCTACTTGTATTTCTCAGGGATTCAGTAATACAGGTAACTTCAGCTTTTGGAGAAGTGACGCTAAGGCATCGGTTTAAAACTCATTTTGTCATCATATTGTAATTTGTTTTGAAACAAGTATCATTCAACAATGTAACTTTTAAATTTATATATATGATGGTTGTTTTACTTTCTTTACTATATATTCAACTGTTATGATACTACATAAAGTCATCCGCCCTCGAACGATTTCGCCTTTCTGGTTTGGGGTGTGACAGATTGTTATCAGAGCATTGTTTATAGTGAATCGAGTGTATCAACCCATAAAAGATATACAAACTATAAACACATCGGGATTAAAATACTCTGATCAAGAGTTTATACTTTTAAATACTAACATATTTAACCAAGTATACATACCTACATTCATACTAAAATCAGTGTCGCTAGGACAGAACAAAAGTATTATGATTGTTGAACATCACAAGTAGACTCGGGGATGTATGGTCAGTTCTGGGAGTGACATAGTTTGATCAACTATGTTGGGCCGAGAAGTGATGAGCATATACCCGAGAATGGTTGTGATGTGGCAAAAAGTCTAAAAACTTACCAATACTACTACAATGAAAACATTAGACAAAACATCAACCTAAAATACTATAGGAGCATTTTGTGTTACCATAATTACTTATCTGAGAACTAAAGGTCTTCATTAGTAGGGCAATAGTTGCTAAGTGGATATGCTAAGGTTATATGTAACTAGGATGCCATAGACTTAGAATCTGTGACATTTTCTTTACTCCCTGCTCCTTGTGGATTTGGAGTTAGGGTCACTTATTCAAAGGTCTATCCTGTTTTGATTACATATAACTGGTATGCGCTATACAAGTATTGAAGTAACTGATAAAGATCATCTTATAATTATCCAATTAGTACATATATTAATTATTTCTTTATCCCCATTTCTCGCGTAGATAACATGGCTGGATTCCATCCCCACGACGACTCGTACTTCCCTAACCAAGATAATGGAGGATAGTTTGAAGCAGATCCAAAGGAGGATCACCCAATCCCTTTGGATGATCACCAGGCTAAAGGCTTTCCTGATGGTTCGGACACCGAGCCAGAGGTCAATAACCTACCCCCGGTGGCTCCTGTCCCAAATCCTAACCATCGTCCGATTTTTCAAGGCCCGACGCCTTCATGAGTAGAAAGCTTGGAAACATAGAGCCAAGAACAGATTCAGCCCACACCATTCAATGGAGACTGAAGCTTTTATGACCTAAGTGAAGGAGGCTCAGCAGACAGAGTCTTTCCAATCCTGGTCCGCAGAGTTGCCCGAAACGAAATTCAGGGCAAGACAGCTCTCCACCGAATCACGGAAGTTAACGCCAATGTGAGAATGCATACCAACCACACCATTCATCTGGAAGATTCTCGTGAGAGATCTAGGGGAGACCACGAAGCCCTGCAGCAAGAGCTAGCTGAAACTCAAGTTGAAGTCATAGAGCTCCGAGTACGCCAAAGGGTGTACGAAAGGCACCTGCTTGATGTGGAGCGTCAGCTGGCTGAACTAAGGGTTCACCCGAGGGATAACCATCACTAGTATGAAATATTATACCTTTCTTTCCCTGGTATAAGGAATCAGCTTCCTATCTATGCTCCAAGTAGCACTTTTCTAAGTAACTATCCATGTACTGTAAGTACTTTTAGTTAGGCCTTTATGCTGTCAAAACTTTTCTACTTCGGATATGATGTAAGACCTATTCCAAGGTCATTTTTCCCAAACTCATTACATCATAAATATCAATGATATTGATTGTCGGCAAATTTCTGTGACAATCCTTGTTCAAATACTTTCATTCTACTATCATTAGAATTCTATCTAAACATCACTTTCGTCAAATTATTGAGTTGCGGTAAATTAGCTCAAGGATCACTTCCAATTCTTGTCGAAGGTTGGATCATGTTATCCACCAACCAATGATAGCCTAGTTCAAAAATGCAATCGTCTAATGACCATTCTACGAACTTACTTCAACTTTTTACTAGTACTGCATCATAGTGATGTAGGTCAAACCACCGAGAACAGTTTAACAAAACGAAAAAATATACATTTACATGAACGAGTAGAATACATCTAGGACCGACCATAATCACTCACGAACTCCTTTTCTTGCTATATAACAGAATCATATCGTCATCCGAAAATAGTCAGCCAAACGACGAAACCCTGATCCATCACATAGACACCGCCGCCTTCCAAGCCGCGGTAACAGCTGTCGTGGCAGCTGTCCTTGCACACTTCAACGCTGGTAATGCAATCGAGGCTGTAAAAGGTGTTGATACTTCAAATTGTTGTAAAAATCTAGGAAATCAATAAATGGTAACTGTTACAAACACCCAAAGCCACAAATCTGAGTATAATATACGAAAGCGTCAAGCCTAAAAGGAGCGCAAGCGATCTCAAAGACTTGCCATGCAACGGCAACAAGTGGCGACCTCTGCCACTTCATCACCGATCAAACCAATTTGATACTAAGTTTTGTGAGACATTCAACTTCACGTACTTTCAAGTATGCAATTAAAGTCCTGTATTATATACCATAATTTCTTGTAGGGAGAGCATAATACTTGTGTATAGATCTATACGGGATTGACAATCCCGCACCTAAATTGTTGGCTACAGTTAGACCGGCAGGTCTGGGGTGACAAACGCTATAACATTCCAACACCTGAAGAACGTTGTTACAGGCAGTCTGGGTCAATAGCATGGTTATAAAACTCACATGGAGTATTAAAAACACGTTTATTTACGGGGTTATCAAATGCCTTAGTGATTTTATACATACTTAAATCTACTATTCTAGGCATGAAAAACACTATTGCATTATAGTTTTGGAACTTTTAAACTACCACACACTTATGGAAAAATATTGGATTTCTAGAAGCAAACATTCAAAACGGTCGGGTCTTGGTAGAAGACTACTTTTATACTAGTAGGAAATATGGGATTTTCTAGGAGTTTTCAAACATCTACAAAAAATTTCATTCAAATTTATACAAACATTGACATTAAATACTTATGAACTCGCCAGCTTAAATGTTGATCTACTCTTTCAAATCTACTTTTATTTCTCAGGTATTCAGGAATACAGGTAAACTTTATCTTTTGGAGAAGTGACGCTAAGGCGTCGGTTTAAAACTCATTTTGTCATCATATTGTAATTTGTTTTGAAACAAGTATCATTCAACAATGTAACTTTTAAATTTATATATATGATGGTTGTTTTACTTTCTTTACTATGTACTCAACTGTTACGATACTACATGAAGTCATCCGCCATCAAATGATTCAGCCGTTCTGGTTTGGGAGTGTGACGGGTCTCCAATAAGGATCGAGATTGTGACTTGAAGGTCATAATTGAAAGTTCAACATGGGATAAGGAGCAGGTGCAAGATCGAGGACCGCCTGCAGACAAGAATTCTAAAAGTTAGATACGCATTCAAAGGAAACAAAATTGTTACAACTATTTCCTAGGATAAAGAGATAACGTATGGAGTCATTATACAAGTCATTTCTTGTTGGTGTTTCCGAGAACGGAATTGAAAACTTCGTAGTCTCTAACGACGAATCTGGAGTTGGGTTGCTTTGTGTTCTAACCCAATGGGGTAAGGTGATAGCACATGCCTCGAGACAATTGAAAGAACACGAAAAGAACTACCCCACTCATGATCTAGAGTTGGCAGCGGTATTGTTTGCACTAAAGATATGGTGGCATTATCTGTACGGCACGAAGTGCAAACTTTTCGTTGATCATAAAAGTATTCAGTTTCTCTTCAATCAGAAGGAATTAAATATGAGACAACAACTTTGGCTAAAGTTGCTTAAAGATTACAATTGCGAGATACTTTACCACCCTAGTAAATCAAATGTTGTGGCTGATGCTCTAAGTCGGAAAGTGAACCTTGAAAGGAAAATGCCAAGAGCATTAAGAATTTAAGTTGTCTCAATGATTGTGGAAAGCATCTAGAAATCTCGGGAAGAAGCTTAAGAGAAAAATGACCGAAAGGAGGAGCGTTTGGGCAAAATGTTGGTGTTCGGTACGAATAATCAAGGATTGAAGGCATTCCAAGATAAGATTTGGGAAAAGAGGAAAGTTGAGTCCAAGGTTCATTAGACCGTTCAAAGTTCTTCAGAGGATTGGGAAACAATCTTACAAGCTAGAACTACCAGAATAACTAGATGGTATTCATAACACATTTCATGTGTGTTATTTAAGGAAGTTCACAGGAGAAGTTCCCGGCATAATTCTGATTTTAGAATTGAGGATGGATGAAAACAAGAGGCAAATCAAAGAACTGGAAGTGATTGTTGAACGTAAGTCGAAGAAGTTGCAAAGCAAGATGGTCGTCTTAGTGCTTGTGCGATGAAAACATTCGAATGGGCCAAATCTCACCTGGGAAACGAAAATTGACATGATGAGTCGCTATCCGCATCTGTTTGTTGATGCATGACTCCGATGACGGAATCATCCTAAGGGGGAGAGAATTGTAACACTCGTGCTTCTGGGATAAGCATTAATTGGTGTTGTAATAGTCTAGGTCAACCATTGTAACCCATTTTAAAGTAATAAATATGGATTACTTGAATATTATGTTAATTATGTGCTTTTGTGTGCTTATTACTTGTATATAATAATATAATAAATAAAGGATAAAAATAAGCGTCAAAAATAAATTGTTAAATAAACCCAATATCTATGAATAAAGTTGTAGTGGTCGTGACAAGGATTCCAGAGATATAAAAAACACCGAAATCCGAGTTATAACGAAGAAGTTATGGTCTGTCGAAGTTTCGCGATAGAACCGGCACGACACTGTGTGACGTAAATATTGAATTTACGATAGAGAACTTTTTAGCCTTGGTGATCTACATGAAATTCGTAGTATTTGTTAAATTGAGAGCGTGCATAAAAAGAACGCCCAAATCTGACTTCGAATAAGGATGTTATGATTTTTCTAAGTTTTGAATCAGCAGTGCACAACCCCAAGTTCGGATAATAGATCGGTTGATTTTTGGCCGACACAACCTAAACGAGAATCAAAGATATCTTTAATAGTAGTGCAACGGTAAAAAAACAGACAAAAACGGCCGTCGGATGAAGAAGTTATGAAATTTTAACAGGCTTTGTTGTCTCGGTCTGTTGAAGAATATAAAATTTAAAATCGGACGAGAATTAGTCGTAAAAGTATAAACGAAAGTCGTAGAGTGCGGTCCCGCCTACGTGTGGATATAAAGAATGTCAAAAACAGAGCTCGTATACGAAAGTTACGAATTTTAGAAGTCGAGTGTGTAAATTACGAGACTGGTCCGAAGGGTACGCCCCACATAAGAGAGGGAACGCCCCACGTACGCGAGGAATTGGCTCCGGAGGTGACCACGTAGCCCCAGCAGACTTCGGACGTGTGGTTGTATGAACGCGCAACATAGACCAAGAACGTCCTGCGTACCCTCGCAGGAACGCCCAACGTAGCAAGGCTTCTCATCCTATAAAAGGGGGCCGAGGGCTGCCACTTTTTCCCACCAATTCACTTCTACTTTCTCTCTCTACTCTGTCTCTAGCCACCCTAATTCACCCCTAAGCCTAGGGAACCTTTCTAGCTTTAGAAGGAAGCCTCGGAGAGCCCGAAGTGTTGGATTAGTGTCTAAGTCCATAACTATTTTGGTATGTACTTGACCCGATGGTGCATGGTCCTTTTGGGTTGCCTTCACCAAAGCAACTTGATTGGAGAAATAAATAAAGAGAGAAAGGTTATTATGATTTATTAATATGTTATAAGAATAATATATTAAAGGAGAAATCATATTTGTTTAATTAATATTGGTCAATAATTAATTAAGAATTAATTTTGTGATCAAGTGTAATTAATTAAACTAGAGGGGCTGAATTGTAATTATGTGATAGTTACAAAATAAGGTAAGAATTATCTTATATATACGGTGAACGAATTTGAGGTGATAATGCCTTAGAATTCGACTAGGATAAGGGCTTCTAAGACTTATCTTATGGTTGCTTGGTGGACAAGCAACTAGATAAGGATAAGGACTAAAATCCTAATCTTTACACCTATATAAACCCCCTAAGGCTCATGAATTCGTCCAAGCCTTTCAAAGAGGTCCTAAGGACGAATTCCTACCTCTCTCCTCTCTCTTTATACCTTCTCCACTTGCTTATGGTGTTAGTAAACCATTAGAGGAGTGACACTTGTGACTCTAAGCCTTCCAAAGTCAATTCAAGGAGGATTAGGATTGTTATTGCTGTATAAAAATCAAGGTATGTTCTTAAACCTAATTATATGTTAATATTGATTTCCATATGCTAGAATTAGGGTTTATAGTCTTGGATTCAAAGCATGTACAATAGAGAAACCTAGATCCAAGCATTAGGGTTTGTATGAGCACATAGGATGTCTTATGACCAAAACCCATCAGTGGTATCAGAGCCTTGATTGGTTTCTATTGTATTGATGCTTGATATGTTTGAAATTTTCGAATTTTGTGTTTCTAGAGGCTGGACTCGCCAAGTCCATAGATGAACTCGCCGAGTCCAAGGTGACTCGACGAGTTCATGCCTGACTCGACGAGTCGGCTCGTCAGATGGAGGGTACTTCGGGATTTCTTGCTGTGTTTGCTTATGGATAGTTACCTTATCATGTTAGATCAATATTAATCCGATTATATGATATATTTGACTATAATTTTGATCTAGTTGAAGATATTTATCAATTAATAAGATAATTGTTTCCTTATAAGATAATTGATTAATTATTTTGAGTAAATTGATAAATTGTTTTGCAAGAAATCATTAAACAAATCAAATATGGATAATTATGTAATTAAATGTTAGTTTAGATTATTTGTTATTTGATCCTTGTTGTTATGAAAAGTTTCATATTTTTCCCTTTAGGTTTTATAGTTTAAATTTGAACCCAAAAGTTTTGTTGTTTTGAAATTTAAATAGTTAAAACCCTAATGTTTTGAAAAAGGTTTCAAAACTTGTCCTCAAATTTTGGAATTTAAATTTTGAATTAATAGTTTAATTTTGATGCATATTTAAATTCTAACCCTAATGTTTTGAAATGTTTCAAAACTTGCCCTCAAGTTTTGGAATTTAAAAGTTGATTAAAAGTTAATTAGGAATGTTAAATTCTAAGACCCTAGTTTTGAAAAGTTCAAATCACTCCCTTATGGTTTTATTAATTAATTAAGGAGGATAATTAAAAGAGATTTAATAAATCCATAAAAGTTTAGGTTAACCAATTAATTTAATTAAAAGTATAATTTTTAAAGTTAACCACCTAGTATTTTAAAAGTGTTAAAATACACCCTATACTATATATAACATTAAAAGTCTAACATTATATATATGTATGAGTAAAAGTCAGTCTTACCGTTAGTAGGCCTCATTCACGAAACTGGTCTATAAGGGGTGTTTAAGGAAATTGCCTATAAAATGGTGATTGAATGGGTATCCACTCTTACCCACCGCACTCTTGACTAGTGGAGGGTCGTTAGCCGAACGGGTAGGATAGGACGAAACCTTCCATTATAAGTATAATAAAGTATAAAAGTAACTAAATGTTTTCATAAAATTCCCAATCTTAGTTACTTAGGCAAAAGTGAATTGATGCAATTCCATGAAATTACACTTTGTGCCCTTGCGAAGACGTTAGTGGAGCGTGTGTGGTTTACCGGCACATTAATTGGTTCTAAGCAAAGGTAGCAAAGGGTGACTCAATGTTTGTCATAGTTCGGTGGAGCGTGTGTGGTTTACCGGCACATCGAATAGGTGACTGTAACATGTGAGGGCACCATGTAAGTTTGCATGGTTATTCACACCCGCTTTGTGATCCTCGGTATCCCAGTCACAAACAAGAGGGGCATATCGAGATTTAAACATGCCATTGAAAGTTCAATGAATCTCAAAGGATCTAGGAGTTTTCATAGATTTAAAACTTAAATTTCTTTTTCGTTTTTCGTGGTGGAAATTAGTGAATCGTCATTCACTTACCTTCAAATGTTCTGCAATTAGGGTTACGGCATCCCTCTCCCAAGTTGTAGAATATTGTGTTGGGTCCTAGCCTTAGTATCTCATTTGGGTGATTTACTAAGGACTTAATCAATCAACTAACTTGAATTCGTTTTCTCCCGTTTTGTAGATGTCAAAGTTCGACAACTATGGTCTTCCCAAATCCCGTGGAACAAGCCTTCCACATGAAGATGATATTCCACGATTCGATTGAGGAACAAGAGATCATGCTTCACTTCCTCCTCCTCCTCAAGTTATTCTCACTAACCCACAAGTTCAAAGGCTTGAAAATTTCAAAATCACGCAAGCCCTTTTGGCAAGTAAACATAAAGAAGGAAAGACGGTGTGTGCACACGTCCTAGGGATGAAGTCACACATTGATAGGTTAAGAATGTTGGGATCCGTTGTCTGTGAGGAGATGGCTGTTGATTGGATTCTTCAGTCACTTCCTAACTCGTATAGTAAGTTCGCAAGAGAGTACTATATGATAAACTGCGAAGTGACCCTTATAGATCTCACCTATATGCTTATTGTTGCTGAATCAGCAATGGTTTGGCGCAATAGAAAAGCAAAGATGATTGGTGAATCTGCCTTCAAGACCTCTATGGATATAGACAATGGCAACGAAAGACATGCTATGATCGAAAATTTTGATCATAAGAGAAAGGCAATGTCTGAAGTAGTTCCATGTCCTATTCCAAAAGAGTCAATTTGCTTTTATTGCCAAGAGAAAGGGCATTAGAGACGAAGTTGCCCCTTTTACCTAAGAGATCTAAGAGATGGGAGAGTCAAAATGTATGGCTTTGCATTAGGTAAATTCCATTGACTAACTCTTTTAAGCTTCATTCTAGATTCTTAATACATAATGTGATAAGATTACAATTGATGTCTTGTAAGATTGAAGAAAAGAAAGGAAGCTTAAGGGAAGAAGTGAGCAGAATCTAACCGTGAAGGAATGGATTTCGATCGCAATTCTCGAAGATTAGATTCTTGAGCTACTACTTAGAGTTAGAATTAGATTGCTAAGAAAGATGTATTAGCATAGTTTTTCAATGAATTGCATTGTAAGGACAAAATTTTTCCGCAATAAAATAAATTTTGATTTTATATTATTTATTTATCCTTGCAATGGCGTATATGAAAAATTGATGTTTGAATGTTTATATTATTAGCAATAATGGATTTGGTTCTTATTATGTTATTTATGGAAAGTCGAGAGTCTACCAAATAGGAAGAGTTTCTCATCGCCCAAGTTTCAATTAGACAGAAACTTGGAATCATGCAACTTGGTTGCACGATGAATGAGAAATTTCATATTTGGAAATTAGACTAATTCATTGACAAAGTGTCAAGTGAAGGACTAGGAGATCAAGTACACAAAGTTGCATATTGATCAAGTCCACCATAAGAGTAACCAAGATATTCGTAAATATGATTATACTTATAAGATTAAGTGTAATTCGGAATTGATTAAAAAGGGTTTAAATCAATAGGAAAACGAATAAGAAGAATCAAGTAGGCATAAAGATAAAAGTTTCTCCATTCTAAGAAGAAGGGAGAGTACCTTTTATGCTTTATGATAGGTCTTAATGATTAAGAACCATATCTCAATTGATCCTCTAAGTGAGTCTTAGTACAATTGTATGTCTAAGAAGAGGAATCAAGAATTGAACAAATGGTTAAATCAATAAGTCAATCATACTTCGTTCCAAAACAAGTCTTAAAGTTAAGATTGTGACATTGAGTGAAAAAGTATTAAGAAGGTTTATAACATTCATTAAATGTGGTAAGTTGTGATGTCTTGGATAAGACAAAGACCAACTAGGACCAATTTATGAAGTGTTTTGATAAAAGCTACACTAACTCTTGAATATTTGTTTGTCAAGAAATGGTTAATGACAAGAGAATCTTATATGTCAAGGAGTCAGTAGGAGTCTCAATGGTCCTTAAAGGTTTCAAGAACAAATCAAATAAACCTTAACGATCATCACTAGAACATGAGTTGAGGTTTACAACCTATCGTGTTGACAATATTTTGATTCCGTGTTGTTCTAATTAAGTTAATTATGCATGTGAGTTCTATGAGTTCTCATTTTGAACGCATAAAAGGCAAAGCACCTTAATCAATGAAAGGTACATTGATAGGAAAGGGTGAGCTGCTTAACTACTTGGAAGACATGGTGGGCAGCTGTGCTAACATAAAGGCAAGAAATCAAGATTTAGAAAGTTCGGTCCATATGAGTTTGAATTTGTCGTAAACCAAATTCACATGGATAGGAACACATACACCGCTCAAATCTAAGTGTCATAAGATTTCCTCCTTCATGAAAATGATTGTGAGGAAATGCTTTCACTAAGAAAAATTTTAAAAAGATAGTGATTGTAAAATTGCATTCTCGAATTCAATTATGGTTACGGTATCCCTTTCCATAATTTGAATTGTGAGGTTTGGCAATTAGTCTTAAGTGTTTAGACACACATATGAACTATCGAAGGCAAAGGTGTATAAGTTCAAAAAGCCTTGATAAAAGATTATCAAAGCATTAAGTATTAGAAACATGAACTTAAAAATTCAATAAGTATTGATTTCTGAAAGTTAAGATGTTTATGAATACATGTCAAAGCTAGTGGGAGCATAAGTGTTATGTTTTATAATAATCATCATGATAGTGGGAGCATAAATGTTATGATTGTATGATTATTAAGGCACGTATTGCAAAGTTGGCAATATTAATTATAGAACACAAGAGTTATACCTTGCAAAGTAGTAAGGGTTATAAAGTTGTTTTGCTATAATTAAGGGAGAGAATATTATGCTTCATTTCAAATCTAAAGGCTTAGGTTGTGGAATGTTGATAGATTTAGTCAAAGGTACATAGTGTGTTCTAAAAATTTCGATTATGATTATGGCATTCCTCTTCACAATTCGAATTTTGAGAACATAGCAAATAAAACATTATGCGTCGTGTCCCATACGCTTCGGGTATAGGATCGATTGCAAATGTTTTAATGTTTGACCATTCTTAAATTTTCCAAATGTCTAGCGCATTTAGAGGGAAAAGGGACTAGAATTGGTTTTGACTAAAATAATTAAACAACTATCAAAGGACAATCCAAAGTTCGACGAGGATTGGTCGCTTGTGAGTAGTTAGAAGTGTAGTATTGGAAGATATGGAAATGTTCTCATATTGGATGGACCATATCGACATCATTACGAATAGATAAGATTCTATTAAGAATGAGTTGTCATATGGAAAATATGGAAGCGTGTCCATATTGGGAATTGAATATTAAAAAAATCTATGACTAGATTAGAAACTTTTATGCAAAAGGATGTTCAAAGGAATGTACTTTGAGAGAGAGACATCATATCTAAGGAATTGTCTTGTAACAATCTCCGATAGAGGACTTTGTAATATCATTGGCAATAGTCTTTGTGACTTTGGTGCAGTGACATTACGAAAGGTTCGTTGCGTAAAGTGTTAGAATCTAGCATATTCTATAAGTAGCAAGAATTTGATATTCTTACACTTATGAAAAAGGATTTGGAGTTGTAAAATGAGAATGATTGGAAATGTGTTCAAATTGTCTATTTCACAAAAGTAAGAACCATAGGTAAACATTGTGTGCATGCTAGGTGCATGGGACAAGTGTAATAATTCAAGTAAGAAGTTGATTACCCGAAACGACAAATAATGAGTAATCAATATGGTGATAAATAAAAGGCGTTTTATTTATACTCAAAGGTTTGAGGCCATATGGGATTAGTATTATTCTTGTGTTTCACATTTGCATGTTTTGACTTCCAGAATAATTGAGTTTATTAAGAATAATCGAATTATTCGAACGGGCCACAGTCATTCATATGTTGGAAGTAGATATGAATGAAGACTGTCGTGAATTGGTGTGTGGATTGTCTAAAGAGCATTAGACATAAGCAAATGTTTGCTACAACGTTCATGAGTGCTTATGAATATGATTTGAGCATTGGATTAAACCCACGCTCACTTGGATCACTCCATGAATTGTATCACGAGTGATTGGTGAGACGATAACATCTTATATTCTTGAAACCGAGATGTGTGAGTTGTATCTTGCGAATCGGTTGCACATTGATAATATGAAAACGCACCAATAACTTGGTGTTATAAAACATATTGTTGTGTGTAATTTGGTGAGTGAGTGCAAGCAAGCATTGTATCAAAGTTTATCCGTTCCTTTTATTCAAAGTAGAATAAAAGCGATATCTTTGGGCCCCTCGATGGTTTAGTGATGAAAAACGTAAATGCTCGGCCGGGCTAGGGCTAATTTGATTTGTTCAATTAGTCAGTCGTCATAAATCGGGAATCGAGATATAGTACAAAGAGAATGATTTGAAATCATATCTCATATGATATCTAGAATGGAGGAATATATGATCCCTTATCTAAGGACACGTGTATCTGATATGATCAGAGTTGACAGCGGCTTTGGAAAGCTATGATTGCAGATCGGGATCCGAAGTCATACGCAGAATAGTTGTTAGACTTATCCAAGTGGGAGACTGTTGGATTAGTGTCTAAGTCCATAACTATTTTGGTATGTACTTGACCCGATGGTGCATGGTCCTTTTGGGTTGCCTTCTCCAAAGCAACTTGATTGGAGAAATAAATAAAGAGAGAAAGGTTATTATGATTTATTAATATGTTATAAGAATAATATATTAAAGGAGAAATCATATTTGTTTAATTAATTAAGAATTAATTTTGTGATCAAGTGTAATTAATTAAACTAGAGGGGCTGAATTGTAATTATGTGATAGTTACAAAATAAGGTAAGAATTATCTTATATATACGGTGAACAAATTTGAGGAGATAATGCCTTAGAATTCGACTAGGATAAGGGCTTCTAAGACTTATCTTATGGTTGCTTGGTGGACAAGCAACTAGATAAGGATAAGGACTAAAATCCTAATCTTTACACCTATATAAACCCCCTAAGGCTCATGAATTCGTCCAAGCCTTTCAAAGAGGTCCTAAGGACGAATTCCTACCTCTCTCCTCTCTCTTTATACCTTCTCCACTTGCTTATGGTGTTTGTAAACCATTAGAGGAGTGACACTTGTGACTCTAAGCCTTCCAAAGTCAATTCAAGGAGGATTAGGATTGTTATTGTTGTATAAAAATCAAGGTATGTTCTTAAACCTAATTATTTGTTAATATTGATTTCCATATGCTAGAATTAGGGTTTATAGTCTTGGATTCAAAGCATGTACAATAGAGAAACCTAGATCCAAGCATTAGGGTTTGTATGAGCACATAGGATGTCTTATGACCAAAACCCATCACGAAGTCTCCGAGAAAAAGAGTTTTTCAGTTCGAAACTCTGTCCGTGTAGAGCACGGTTTTCAAGCAAACTTCCCGGTTTCGTCAAAGGAGATTATTCTAAGAAACGAAGTGTTGTCTAAATCACTCCTTATCAGGTGAGTGCACAGTCACTTTAATCTTACACATAGATATGAGGTATTTTATATAAATTATGTGTTATGTATATAAATATATGTTGTCTGTTTGCCTGAGATGTTTGTTGGATAAAAGATCTGAACCTCTTTTCTTCCAGATCTGAACTTTCTCCTTCAGATCTAGATTTTCCTTCGGATCTAAACTTTTTCTTTTTATATCTAATACTTTTCTTCAGATTTGAATGGTATATGTATTTTTGTCAGATCTAACCCTTTTCTTTCAGATCTGAACTTTTTCCTTTAGATCCACACTTTCTCACTGCAGATCTGAACTTTTCAGATCTAAACTTGATATATGGATGATTTATACTTGAGATATGTGCTGGATGTAAGATCTAAACTTCTATCTTTTCAGATCTGACCTTTTCTTCAAATCTAGATTGTATACGTATTTTATGCTTTGAAAGTATGATGAAAGATTTAGACTTTGTTTTTCATATCTAAACTTTTTCTTCTGATTTGAACCGTATATGTATTTTCTTTACATATCTAAACTATTTTTTCCGATCTGAACTATATATGTATTTTATATCTACAAATATGTTGGTTAAAACATGGGTATATGAAATAGTTGGTGTATGATGAAAGATGAGTTAGAGTATGAGATAAAAGGTGATATAGATTATGAGATGAGGGTGAGAGGTGAAATACAAGAGAAACCTTTACCCAAACGATGGCTCCGTCATCTAGCAGAGTACGGATGACAACCATGGACTATTCTAGACAGTCTATGGAACACTAGCAGGCTCGCTACCTATAGGTGTTGTGAGCGATACGTTCACCCGGTGTACTCTAAAAATCCATTGACATGTACTGCAGGTGGACTCCCGCAAATAATAATGTCGATAAATGAGAGCTATGGACTTAGCACCCGTTGGATGAACCTTGGCGGCTATGGATTTAGTGCATGTTGTTTAAACCTTGGCGACGATGGACTTCGTGCCTATTGCTTAGGAAAACCCTTAGGAATGAGTGGTAGATGATTCTTAGGGTAGATCCCTAGGAATTAAAAAAGATAATGGGGATGGGTAATTGGGTTAATTATTTGATAAAACATAATAACTTTATTATTGTGGGTGGAAAACCCTACGTACTCACCAGGTTTCCTAACCTGACCCACTCAGTTTATTTGTATCACAGGTGTCGATATAAAACTACACTACATGAGGGATTAAGGAGATGTAGATCACTAGTGTAAATGAATGTAAGTTCTGTTTATGCTTATGTTTCTATATTAACGTTGACATCCCAAGGTTTTAAAAGGAATAATATACATTTCTTCGGAAATGCTTTGATAACAAATTTATCATGTTTTCTTGGAATAAAATTCTGCAACACTTTTCTTAAGAAGTTACTCTGATTTTTATTAAAAAGCATAAACTAAATCGGTCTTTTTTGGCCGTAAAAATGGGGATGTCACAACATGTGCCCACATAAATATTGGTTTTCCAATTTTGAACCAATTCTCAACGTTGGGACCAATCTTGGTTTTGACAATTCATAATGCAAAATTGAAGGAATCATATCTATTAGTGTCAAGATGTTTGATAGTACTATTCGTATATTGGCCGATATTCATTACATCATAAAGATGAAAAGAGACCTTATATCACTTAGTGTCTTTGACAACCAAGGTTTCAAATTTACAAGTGGAGATAGATGCTAAAGATCTCAAAATGTTCTTTAGTCATTATTAAAGATAATTTGCAAAAATCCAATGGATTATACTTTGTTCAGGGTACAACAATCACTGCTTCCACTTCTCTCGTGACTCCTAATAATCATATACCTAATTCTCATGACAAACCATCCCCAAAGGATCTTACAAATTCCAAAATTGATAACAAACATGGTTCTTCGGTTAATCCCGAAACTACTTCAAATTTTAGTCTAGTTTTGTCTACCCCGTCTTCAAAAACTGAAGTGTATAAAATATGGCATTTTCGATTAGGCCATATTAGTGAACTTGGATTGTATGAACTAAATAAATAGGGTCTACTTTATTGTTTCAACAAAGGCAAGCTAGAATTTTGCAAACGTTATGTTTTCGATAAATCTAATAGGGTAAAGTTCAATACCGGCAAGCACACCACCAAAGGCATTTTAGATTACATACATTCTGATTTGTGGGGTCCTTCCCAACACAAATCTCTTGGTGATCCGAGTTATACGTTGAAAATAATCGATGACTACTCTCGAAAGGGATAGCCTTATTTTCTGAAAAAACAAGTCTGATGTGTTTTCTGCCTTTAAAGAATGGAATATTATGATCGAGAATCAAACCGGGAAGAAAATCAAAAAGTTAAGGACTGATAATGGGATGTAATTTTTTTCAAAATACTTTGAATCATTTTGAAAATCGAAGGTATTGTTCGTCACTACACCGTTCCTCATACGCTGCAACAAAACGGTGTAGTCGAACGAATGAATCGTGCCACTATTAGCTAGGCTCGTTGTATGCTATCTAAGGAATATTTACATCATATACTTTAGGCTAAAGCACCCTCCATAACAAGTTATTTAATCAATCGTTCACCCTCAACTCCATTGGACAAGAAGACTTTGATTTATGTTTGGTCCGGTTCCTCCGCAAACTACTCGGAGCTGCGGATTTTCAGGTGTGTTGCATATCCTAATGTTGATAATGGTAAGATGAATCCTAGAGCTATTAAATGTATTTTTATTGGTTACAAATTAGGTGTGAAAGGATATAATCTTTGGAATCCTAAGACAAGCAAAGTAATTGTAATTTGAAATGTCGTTTTCAACGAAACTGTGATGTATTACTCACCCAACAGCCATGCCAATTCTCAACATGGTTCTTTGAAAAATATTTTAGACGCATCTCAGAATTCTCTTGATCCTATTTATTCCCATGAGAGTGCTCAAATTCAGGTGAAGCACACTATCACTTCTAAAAATACCGAAAATCAAAACAATTCACTCAAGTGTTTCATCAACTCCTTCAAGTTCTTTATCCCAATCTCATTCTATTGCAATCGATACACCTAGGAGGGTTATTAGACCTCCTAGTAGGTTCACTAACATTCCTAATTCTGTATCTTATGCTTTCTCAGTTGTCGAGGAAAGTGAAAATTATCAAGAGCCATCATCTTATACTCATGCAATTTCTACTTGTGATTCTAACAAGTGGATGACTGCAATGCAAGAACAAATGGAATCTCTAGAGAAGAATAGACTTGGAAACTTATCAAATTACCCAAGGAAAAGAATCTAATTAGGTGAAAATGGGTGTACAAGAAAAAATAGGATTCCAGATTCAAAGTCCAACGCGTTGCAAAAGGGTATTGCCAAATACCCGATATAGATTTTACTGATGTGTTTTCTACCGTTGTCAAGCATAGTTCCATCCATACTTTACTTAGCATTATTTCAATGCATGATTTTGAGCTTCAACAACTTGATGTGAATACCACTTTCTTACACGGTGATTTGGAAGAAAACATTTACATGGAGCAACCCGAAGGGTTTGTTATTCCTGGGAAAGAAGATTTGGTGTGTCGGTTAAAGAAATCACTTTATGGCTTAAAGCAATCACCTCGAAAATGGTACAAGAATTTTGATAACTTCAGGATGTCTCAAAACTTTAGAAGATAAAATTATGATTCATGTGTTTACATAAAATTCGATAAAGGGCATCCTATCTACTTATTACTCTATGTTGATGATATGCTTATAGCTGCAAAAGAAAAGTCAGCCATCACCAAATTAAAAAACCAACTTAGCCGGGAGTTCGAGATGAAAGATTTGGGTGATGCAAAGAAAATACTTGGCATGGAAATCTTTAGGGGTCGATATATTGGCAACTTATACTTAAGCCAAAACAACTACATCAAAAAAGTTCTACACCGATTTAACATACAAAATGCCAAACCGGTAAGTACACCGCTTGCCGACTATTTCAAATTTCTTCTAGACTTTCTCTACAAAAAAAAAATAATGGAATTGATCAGATGTTAAAGGTCCCTTATTAAGGTGTAGTTGGATCATTAGTGTATGCTATGGTTTGTTCCTGTCCTGACTTACCACATGCTTTGAGTGTTGTAAGTCGTTTTATGGCTAATTTGAGAAAGCAACATTGGAGAGTCATTTAATGGATCTTTTAGTACCTTAAAGGTAATTATAAGGCCTATTTGGAGTTCAGGAAGTCAAAAATTGGTTTATGTGGATACATTGATTCAGATTATGCAGTCGATCTTGACAAAAGATGATCCCTCATGGGTTATGTTTTTACTATTATTGATTGTGCCGTAATTTGGAAGGCTACACTTTAATATACTGTTTCTTTGTCTACTATGGAAGTTGAGTACATGGCTATTTCGGAAGCATGTAAAGAGACTACTTGACTTAGAGGGTTGTATGGTGAGCTATGTGGTGATTTCTCATGCACTACAATTTATTGTGATAATCAGAGTACGGTATGCCTCACGAAGGATTCGATGTTCCACAAGCGAACGAAGCCCATTGACATACGTCACCATTACATCATAGATGTCATTTACCAAGACAATATCAAGGTGACAAAGATTAACACCCAACACAACTTGGTTGACATGATGATCAAGCCGATTCTGACCGCCAAATTTGAACTTTGTTCAAATTTGGTTGGTATTTCAAATTAAGTCCTTTAGGACTTCTAAACACTATATGTTTTTCATTTCACTCGATTCTTGAAAGTTACATTGTTGAAGATTGGTTTTGTCTCAAGGTGGAGTTTCTTGGATATGCTCTGAACTATTCCAAAATTAGTGCCTAAGAAATTGACAATTGTCATATACAACTAGTTGCGTTGGTTTCCTTGCCCATAAAGTATAAGAGTTAGACTATGACTCTTTTTATTTATTCTTATATAGAGGATATTAGATCATGTTTTTAAATATATCCTTTTCATTCCCGTTCCACAACATCATAAGCCATTGTAATCCTTCAAACATTTTAGAATTATATAGCGTTCTTCCGTAATGGTCTTTCCTATTTTTGGATTTTCCACTATAAATGTGGTGTTCCTTTATTCAATATTTATGTTTTTTTATCATTACACACATGTCCTAAGTAGTGGTGGAAGAAAATTGGGTGAAGAAGACGATGCGAGTCGAAGAAATAGGACTTTCACGCACCCAATGAAATTGCATGGGTTAACTTCATGGGCTATTTATAAGATAGGAAGTTTACATGTATAATAATGATATATATATATATATATATATATATATATATATATATATATATATATATATATATATATATTACTCTTCATAAAAATAAATAACCAGTAAGATATTTTTACCATTTAAACTATGATTTAATTTTATTGTTAACAGTTTATTTAGGTAATTACCTATACAGTGGCACATTATCATTTTAAATTTCTATAGTCCAAACCAATAAAGATAACATGTCATCGATGTAGGTTATATGTTACCCATATTAAATCAATCTTTCAACTCTAGTTTTCATTATCTCAAAATCTTGTCCCATTTATTAGTTTTCACTAATAAAAAAAAAATGAAATTTTAGATCACCCTTATTGACATGCTCTCGCTCTCCAAAATGTACTTAAAATTTTAGATCACCCTTATTGACATGCTCTCACCCTTATTGTCCCATATATTCCTTGTATATAAATTCTTAAAATTAGGGGTGTCCAAGGACACCCTTAAGAGACATGTAGCCTCGCCTCTGCCACTAGAGAGATATGCTGTCTTTAACCGCTGGTAGGAGATCCATATACCCTTTTGAATTATTTATATTAAGGCTTAGTAATATCTATTTTATATTCTTATTCACCTTAATTTTTAGGTACAAATTAAGGAAGAAAATTCTCAACGCACAAACATAAAGTCAAACGTACGCCTTGTAAAATATGTAATTAAAATTAAATATCATATTTTACTAATCGACTTATTTTAAAACTCTTGATGACATTTATGTATAATGATATATTTTCTATGACTTCATTCTTAATTTTAATGTTTAATATTTGAAAGTTCATATATGAAACTTTGGATGTTTTGGTGTAATATAATTAGTGTAATAAAAAGTTTATTAGTTCAATATTGTTTATTAATAGCTCATTCAAAACAACTTGTTTCTTATTTTATCCAAAAAAATATTATCGGACATAAAAAAGTAGATTATATTAATGTTATACAAAAACTTATAATATATATTGGATAGAAAAAACATCATGAATGGTCCCTGTGGTTTCCCAAAATCTGAAGTTTAGTCCCCTTGGTTTAAAAACCTCATAGATGGTCCGTGTGTTTTCACACCTTTTGACGATTGGTCCTTATTGCTAACTCCGTTAAGTTTTCTCTGTTAATTGAAGGGCATTTTTGTCATTTCACGACCACATGGACCATTTATGATGTTTTCACTTATTTAAAAAAAATATGCAAAAGGGGTCCTCTCTCTCTCTCTCTCTCTCTCTCTCTCTCTCGTCAAGAACACATATACACACACAATAGGAACATGCATTCCCTACAACCAAAATCGTTGTCTGTGATCCACCCCTTTCTCTTCTCCTTTTTTTTTTTTTTGAATCCATGAAAACATACCTGCAATTAAGAAAAGGATATCGAAATTGAGCAGATGAAATGAAAAACCCTCACCCCAATCTTTTCGATTCATAGAAACAAAATCAAATTAAGCAATCAGAAGTTGATTTGGGAGAAGAACGTTGGGGAAGTTTTACCTAGCCATTAACTCTCTTTTACTTTGATAGATGTGCCACCACCATCGACCTCATTTGTTCTCTTTAAGCTACCTGCTCCTGAATCTGTCCTGTTCATCATCATCTCCACCCACTTAGGTAATCAATTGAGAAAGGGAAAAAATGATAAAAGGGAAAAAATATCTTCCTCCTGACCAAACACACCAAAATGAACAAAAAAACACCACAAAAAATGAAGTTCAATTCTTCAAATCTTGAAGAACATATGGATTTCCCAATTGAATCATAACCTACAAACATGAATCGAGTTGTAACAATAATTGTGAAAAACAAATGGATTTCCATGGATCTTACTTACTCGTATACTTGCTTTATCAAGTTAATTTCTAGGGACTTAACATCGGAGTTCAAATCATCAACCTCCCACCCCCACCACCATCAACCTCCCATCACTATCTTCAACCTCAAAATCGGAGTTCAAATCTTCCTATTTATCCTCAAAATGTGGATAAACCTTTCTTTCTCAGAATAAACAATGGCCAAAATCGATTTAAAGAACATTCAAACCCTGGAACCAAAAAACCGAACCAAACTTGGTGAAATATCAAAGACCCCATCGTTATATTCCTTTTAATCGCATCTGAATAAACAAAACATGACGATGACTTGGTGTTTGATTTTCAGGTTTAGAGTTTCATCTTTGAGGTTTGATTTTTCTAATTTTCATGTTTGGGTTATCATCGTATTTGTGTGGAGGAAAGGGGTGGGCGGGTTTAATGATGATCGGAGGTGAGGCAGACGAGAGAGAGAGAGAGGGTGGGACCCGTTTTGCATATTATTATTATTATTATTATTATTATTATTATAAAATAAGTGAAAACATCATAAATGGTCCTTGTGGTCGTGAAATGACGAAAATGCCCTTCAGTTAACGGACAAAACTTAACAGAGTTAGCAATAAGGACTAATCGTCAAAAGTTTTGAAAGCACAGAGACCATCTATGAGGTTTTTAAACCACGAGGACTAAACTTCAGATTTTGGAAAACCATAAGGACCATTTATCATGTTTTTTCTAGTGGATATTATAAAACTTATCAAAATATAAATCGATAGATTTTTATGTTATTTGATAATTCGGTTAATGTCCAAAACATGATTAAAAATGTAAATTTCAACATATTTCTATTTTTTTTCTCATAATTATTTTAACCACTTAAATGCATTCTTGCACAACGCGCGAGGTTACGCCTAGTAGTCATATGAGACAATGCAAGAGAATGCCCCATAAAAATAGATTGAAATTTATTTAAGTAATTTTTTATAGAGAAGAAAAAAAAACGACGACATTCAATTTAATCAATTATAACATCGATAAATTATATGAAGATTCAAAAATTCTAAGAATAACAACAAACATAAATAGTTTAAAGATTTTTTTTTTCTTGTAATCTAATCACATTACAACATTGAAGAGTCAACAATAGATTGCTAGAATATGATTTTTGCCATATTCTCGAATATATATGTACACAAAATAAAGAGCATTTCCACATAAGAAACAAACACACCTTTGGCTGCGAGAACTTCAAGGGTCTTCCGACTCTTCCATCTCATTCTCTTTCTTTGACCTTTGACTTTTGACTTTCAACAAACAACTCCTCTATACTTTTCTTCTGCATTTCCTTTTATGTCCATAAACCCATTCAAAAGAAAAAGAAAAATAAACTACTTAAAAACTATTCAGTTGTTTTTTATTATTTTCAAATACTACCTTATGGCTTTCAAAAATAGGCAAGAAAACCTCTACACCAAGAAGCAAAATTGTATTTTAATTTTTACATGAAACAACACAGCTGAAAGTTTATAAGTAATAGAAAGAAACAAACAAATCATGTTTTTTACGTAGCTTTACCAATTACCATCTTGTCAATTGCTCATCATAAATAAATGTTATTTTTGTATATGAGAGAGAATTTTATACGTTAACAGTTGTTTGGATACTAAAATTGGTAAACATTACCCCCGGGATGTCTTTCACACAATTAACATTGAGGAGGTAGACCACGATATTATGTCTTCATAGTAAGAAACATGATATCCATGATTGAAGCTCATACCGCAGCAATGACTTATATATATATATATATATATATATATATATATATATATATATATATATATATATATATATATATATATATATATATATATATATATATATATATATATATATATATATATATATATATATATATATATATATATATATATATATATATAGAGTTAGGTTCAAATGTTTTCACTATCTATTGTGTGCCCGTATGATTGATTCTGGACCAATCATTTTAGTTATTTTAAGAAAGTAATTAATGCATATTAAATGCTGAAGATGTAATTAATACCTATTATATCTTCAACATGTAATATGCATTAATTACTTTCTTAAAATAACTAAAATGATTGGTCCAGAATCAATCATACGGGCACACAATAGATAGTGAAAACAAAATAACCTAACCGTATATATATATATATATATATATATATATATATATATATATATATATATATATATATATATATATATATATGAATTCCTAATTTTATAAGTTGTATATATTATTTAATCGTGTTACTGGCTCTCTGTTATCATATAAGATATATATATATATATATATATATATATATATATATATATATATATATATATATATATATATAGAATATTTGGTTGATGTTTCAAAAAAAGTCCAAAGAAAAAATAGGACTCCAACATATATAGTGAATCGTAATGATATAGGATACACTAAAAAAATACTTAACTTTTTGTTCTTTTAGTAATTGAAGGCATCAATTGATGAAAAAGTGAGCAATGGAACAAGAATATTAAGGTGCGTTTATTTCTTAAAAAATTATAAAGTAGTTTGAAGTACGTTAAAGTTATGTGTTTCTTTTTTAGAACTTTTTTCATTTTGAAAAAAATATGAAATTTTTTGCTACCTATTGTGGGAGCTTTGTTAATCACATCTTTTTTATCAAAACTAGTAAATTTACATGCTCTTGATGATAGTTTTTTCAATCATTTTGGTTGATCCTAGAATTTTACAAGCATTAATGAATGAACCAACTTGTAAGAAAAAATAGCAAATGGGTATAAGTTAAAATTGGGGGTCTTATAAACAACTTGATGAACAAATTATAGTGTAAAGATTTTTAAAGGTTTTTGGACTTCACTAAAAAACTCGAATATTATGGATGTTTGTTGTGTTTGATGCATATAATTTAATTTATTTTCTGAGTTTATTACAATGTAGTGTTTGATGAGTAAACTAAAATTGTTTACAAGCTAGTTTTGCTAAAAACTAGTTGAGAAATTTATTTGATAATCTAATTAAGTTTTTTCCACAAGTTTTCAATTACACCCTTAAAAAGTTAGATTTTCAGTTAAAAGTTAGTTTTTCGAATTTATAGTAATTTGTAAAGGACATAAATGGTAATTATTAAAAAGTTTAGGGATGTTAAGGAAACATACATCAAAATAAAAGCCCTCTTTCAATCTCGTTTTTCTCTCAACTGTCTCTCCGTGTTCAACTCGCGTTTCAGCAAAAACATTTGAGAGAGAATTTTCTTCACAAGCAGCCTTTCCCGAAATCGGAGTCGTAATAAATTTTACTTTTAAGAATTGCCACTATTCTGATATTGGATCTTACTACGATCGCAATTTCCAATTTTGTTTCACGTTGAAAAGGCTCTGATTTGTGGCGGATTTCACCGAATCCTGATTGATTTTAAAGGAATTTGGTGAATCGATTTGGTAATCGTACCACGGGACGAATTGAAAGCAGTTGGAGGATTTCATATATTTGATCATAGATTTTTGAACGAAAAAGGTTGATTTTTGTCGATAAGTGTGATTCGATAAGCGATGTTGACATTAACAGTTAGGTTTGTGATGTAATATGGCATTGGCTCTTACACGATTAAACAATGTCGCTTTACATTGGTCGCGAGACTTCCAAGGTATCCAATCTTTTCTCTAAACTACTTCACTAATCTTAATCGCATTCTTTGCATAAATTAATATCATAATCCATCTTCTCTCGTTGATCTGTTTCCCTTTTTGCTTTTTGAAAAGCTCTGGAAAAGAATTAGTGCAGAAACTACAACTGAAGTCAACCTTCTAGCGGAGAACTGGAAGTATGTTCTCGGCGGTTTAATTTGCCAGGTATTTTTCTTCTTAATATTGAATTAGCGATATGCTCTTCAACATTTTCATGGAAAAAGTATCGATTTGTTAGATGAAATTGAGTGGGATGATTGAATCAGTTAAACATCCATAACTGATTGCCTCTATTAATTGCATGATGCATCCTTAACTTCAAATTGTCGGGTTTCAAAAGGTTGATTTGTACTCCACTAAAAGCTGTTTACCATATTCAATAGGATGTTACAGTATTTGTACTATATCTAACATATCTGATTGTGATTCAGTCATAACTCTTTCAACATTTTATTGATTCTTTTACTTTTTTTTGCCATTTCTTCATAGTACATGCATGGGCTAGCTGCTCGAGGTGTTCACTACATTCATCGCCCTGGGCCAACTCTACAGGACACTGGATTCCTTCTACTTCCAGTATGTTTAAACACAGAATTATATTCATTTACTTCATCTATATTAATGATTATGTGATAAATCTCATATAAATTTGTCAAATATGTTTTTTAGGAGCTTGGAGAGGAGAGAGCATATGTTAGTGAGACAGTTTTTACTTTCATCTTTCTATCTTTTATCTTGGTGAGTGTTTGATTTAATTTATACGGTTTTGTTTCTTTTTCAAATTGTTTACATTTTTTCTCATAAGCTGTTATTTTTCTCTTTGATTTGTGGGACAGTGGACATTCCATCCTTTCGTATTCAAGACCAAAAAGATCTACACTGTTCTAATATGGTGCAGGGTCCTTTCATTCTTAGTTGTAAGTTGTACCTTTTAATATATACACACAATTACACAACACAGTGAATTTTATTAGCTAATAAAAGTTTTTGTGTAAAATGTAAATTTATACACATTACAGGCTTGTCAATTTCTTCGTGTCCTTACATTTTATTCAACTCAACTTCCTGGTCCAAACTACCATTGTAGAGAGGTAGGTTGGAAATTGAATTTTTTTTTTTTTTTTTTTTTTTGATTTTTTTCTTGTGTAGGGTTTTATTTTGTTCCATACAATAAAAAATAAAATTTAGTCTTCATGATTTTAGGGTTCACGCCTTGCAACATTGCCTCGTCCTGATAATCCTCTTGAATTTCTATTAATCAGTAAGCTTCATTTTTTTTTATATATTTATTTTCGATGCAATTTATCAAGTTTCTGATATTATTTATTTCCTATATTTACAGTGCCACGTGGTGTGCTTTATGGATGTGGTGATTTGATATTCTCATCCCATATGATTTTCTCTCTAGTATTTGTCCGAACATATCAAAAATATGGTACACGGAGGTAAGTATTTCAACTTTTTTTTTTTTTTTTTTAAATTCGTAATTCACAGACACTTTTTTATTTTTTGTTTTGTTTTGTTATTGCAGATTTATAAAGCAGTGTGCATGGCTAACTGTTGTGATTCAAAGTTTGTTAATTATTGCTTCTCGGAAGCATTACACAGTTGATGTCGTTGTCGCATGGTACACAGTCAATTTGGTTGTTTTCTTTGTTGACCGAAAGTTGGCAGGTTAGTCACATTCTAAATTAATAAATAATAAAAATGATTTTTCAAATTAGTAATTCTAAAAAAAAATGAAAATTATAATTTTTGCAGATATGCCTGAGCGTAATATAGGGGCGCCTATATTGCCATTGAGCAAAGATGTCCGGATGAAAGAAGAGAATACTAAACTTGTGAATGGAAACCCCGGAGATCCTGTAGATTGGGTATGATATGTAAAATATAATCACTTCAATTTATTATTTATGATTATAAATTTAAATTTAAAATATAAGTAGTTGACATGGATTTAATATGATGGTGATACAGAGATTGAGAAATCAAGCGAATGGGAAAGTTAATGAAGATAGCAATGGACTTCATGTTGATGTATTGGATGGTGTATAGTCAACGAAAGTCAAAATCATAACTTCAACAATTTTAATTGGGTAAGAAATACGATTTGAGGGCATGTTAATATGTTATGTTGCTACATGTCGATGTTGTCCCCTATTCATTTTATTACAGACTATCATCACATATTTGATTAAAAGAAAATGTCAATTGTATATGATTCCATCACTTCTTGTACTTTATTTATCTATGCTATCGTTATTGAGATAAATCAATAAACTCAAAAGAACAACAAAAAAAATAAAAAAAATTAAGTTCTCATTCCACCATTAAAATGAACAGCGTAACGTGTACAATGAACATTGAAATAACTATATGCTCCCGTGTATGGGATTATAACCAACCATATATATATATATGTGTACATCATGATGGTATATTGAAGTGAAAAAGCCATGATATCACAAAAGCGAAAACCAAACATGCTAGAATGAAATTCAATAGTCTGTGACCATTGATGCATCCACGACCTCCTCGTGTTGCTGATGACATGTGTGTGGGGCCCACAATTATTGCTCCGGGATTCATATCCATCGATCCGTGGATCGATGGCGTCTCGTTTGGACCAATCAGATTGCTCACAATCGAATTGCAAATTTCACACGTCCTGATAAAAATAAAATTAATCAGCAGATTGAGCCTTATGGATACAAAATCAAATTAGACATTGGGAAATTTTTTGGAACTTTGAGAGATTGAACAAAAAAATGTTGTGAACATTAAAAAAATAGAACAGAATCCAATACAGATCATCCCATGACCATTAACAGCTGGAGTGATCCTTAAGTAATCTTACATAAAAAAAGATATTTCATTGGATACTTTTCTTAGTAGTACAAAAGAATCTCATTATGTCGTGAATAAAGATCTACCACCAAAATTCTTCAATTAGTACATATTGGGGAAAAAGTATATATATTTTTTACCCTTTATAATTATTCACATGATTTTGGTGATTTTATTTATTGGTCTTTTCAAGATATAGACATTTTTTAATTGACCCATATCTGATAACTTATGAGAAATAAATAAACAGTTTTTTGTTTTTTGTTTTTTTTGGAAACAAAGGATGGGAGTGAAATACAACGGTGGGAAATGAAATTCATTCTTTTGTATAGTAAACAAGTGAAACAGAAAATTTTCCCTTACAATAAAAACAACAAGTGGTTTGCATGAGGGTATTTTGGTAAATGTAGCATAATACAGTCTATAGATTAAGAAAAAGGACGGAATAATTAGAGAATTGTCGGTGTAACAATTATTATTTATTGCTTTTATTCGACACTTCTTCTTCTTCTTTTCTCCTTTAATCCTTTAATTAAATCGACCTTCTTTATCTTTTACACCCACTAATCAATTTTTAGGAATTTAATCAATTTTCTTACCATTTTTAAGCATAAATCAATATATACACAAAACAAATATAATATCTTTATTAAAAATATCCTACCAACATATAAATAGTGATGTTAAATTTGAAGTGTTAGAGATTGATTTTGGAAGTCAAATATAGGGTGCTTCTATCTATTCCTTTTCAAGAATGTTGAGTAGCATTAACTAATCATAAATTCGATTACTTAAACCAAGGGTTAATTAAGTAATTTAACAGGCATCTATAAAACTTTTTAATGCACAATAAAATCATGATAATCAATTTTAATGGCACACCCAAACCCAAACCCAAAATAAACAAGAACAATGACATTTTCAAGGTTTGATTGAATCGAATTGAATCGAAAAGATTATGAATTTATGATTATGATTTGGAATGGATTGAATTAATTTAGGGAGGTATCAGGAAAGAACTCACTTGTTTCCCTTGATTTTGAACCAAGTCTCGGCACAATGTTTATGAGCAACAGCCAAATCATCTTTACAGCAACACCCCAATTCAATCGCATCATCATCACCATCATCATCAACCAAGCTCAGGTGACAAATTCTGCAATCTCTCTCAACCTTCTTCCCCAAATGCACAATAACTACTTTACCCTCATCTCCGATGACATTCACCGAACAATCGGACCCGACAGACGACACTCTCCTCGAGTTCCGGGAAGCGTGTCCGATTTCAGGATCATCGTAGTTTCCATCGCCGTAAGTCGAGTAAAATTGGGAGTAACAAGAACCCTCTTCCGCATCGGAAAAACATTGATTGTCGTCTGAAGTGGAACGGCGGAGATGATGTGTAGCAATTTCATTTTCACCATTACCACCGCATTCTAAATCAATGACATCGGTGTGTTGGGTCATCTCCGAATTCGGCATATTTTCAGGGTTTGAGTAAGAAGAAGTGGATCAAATCAAAAGGGGTAGTACCGTAGTAGTAGTAGCAGAAGGTAATCCTCCATAGATGTTATGAAAGGAATTTAAAGGTAATGTAGAGGAGAATGGAGATAGATAGGGGAAAGAGAGAAAGAGAGAGAGAGGAGTGGAGGAAGCTTTATGAGTGTGAAGTGTGGGGTTTTGCAATTGCGAAAAAGGAATGAGATTAGAAGATGATGTATACAGGTTTACAGCAACATCTGCAGACGATGATTCGATTATTTACGAGTGAATGAGATAATTGTGAAGGAAGGGGTAGGGTTGGCTTGCGAGTGAGCTGTGATAAGTGAGACGGTTGGGGCTGGAAACGAGCCGAGATTTGTTGGCTTCCTAACAAACTCGATCATTTCTCTTACGCTATTTATGCTTTTACCAAGTTTCTCACTTTATATTGTCTAATTTATTTTCATACACATACATACACTTTTTATTATTCAATAACAATAAAAGGTTATGTTTATGCAACAAAAATATTACATATTTTGATATGATAATGATTATAATTTGGTCTATAATACATAGGTTAAATGTGAAATGTTGTTTCATATATTATCATTTAAATTGTAGATCAAATCTTCTTTAGTTTATTTAAAAAATATTATTCAAGTAATGTCTTTATATAAAACATATCAATTAACTACATATTTTGTTCAAATGTCATTTTATGGTAACCAACTTTTACCGGTAAAAATTAAGAGAAAAAACATATCAATTAACTACATACTTTGTTCAAATGTCGTCTTATGGTAACCAACTGTTACCGGTAAAAATTAAGAGAAAAAAACACAAGAATCATGAGGGTAATTATGTTTCAAAACCGTTTAAAAAAACTCATTCAAGCTTGGTATGTTCAAAAAACATCGTCTGAGTAAGATCTTTGCACAAAAAAAAAACACCAACAAACTATACGCTTTGTTGGAATGTTACCTGCTAGTAAACAACTCTTTAGTTTAAATGATGACTTTGCCTAATTATTATGACATTATATAATAAATTAGTGATATGACATTAATTGATATATTCCTCATTTATAAATCGATTTAGGGCTTCTTCATGAACGAATGACTTATTCTTTTACTCTAATTGTTTCTTCTTCTACTAAATTAATGATCTCCAACTCAGGCTCATACATTTCAAAGATACATAAGATATTTAATGATACAAACCCTTATGGTTGTAGGGCATCCTTCTCGAATTTGGACATCAACTATGAAGACTAATCGTGACAAAAACTTTGGGGTTTGTATAAATATATATATATATATATATATATATATATATATATATATATATATATATATATATATATATATATATATATATATATATAGGGGACAGTTCACTTGAGATTAAAAAAAAGTATAATTTTTGAAATTTAACCTGAGCCATATATATTTCTCATTTGCCGCTCTAACGCTTCAGCGTACCGGCAACAACAATGTATGCCTAATCATAAATGATTATATGGCAAAAGGTATAATCATATATGATTATACATGTTTATACGTATATGCCTAATCACAAATGATTATACATATATGTTTGTCCACTGACTGAGTAATCATATATGATTATGATAGTTGGTGGCAGAAGAGATGGTGGTGACAGAGGTGGCGGTGGTATAAGTGACGGAGGTGACAGTTGTGGGGTCGATGGTGGTAGAGGTGGTGGTGGCGGTTGCGGTGACGGTTATGGTGGTGGGGATGGTGACGGAGGGGAAAGGAAAGGGCGACGCTATATAATCATTTATGATTATAACAAACTTGCTGCGCCGGTACGCCGGAGGGTTAGAGCGGCAGATTTGAAATATGTGGCTGAGGTTGAATATCAATATCTCTATTATTTTTAGTCTCAACAGAACCTACCTACCTACCTACCTATATATATATATATATATATATATATATATATATATATATATATATATGTGTGTGTGTGTGTGTGTGTGTGTGTGTAACATTTTGATATGGGTAGCATAACAATCTTGAGCAATATACTTGTAACATCCTGAGTTCAGGAGTGCAAGTTCAGGGTTCAAAGTGTAAATAAGGATGGTCAACTCGGTGAGTCCATGGGTGGACTCGACGAGTAGAGTCTCGATTCTGGTCGCGTGTAAAGTGGCCAACCCGGCGAGTCGGCGGCTGGACTCGACGAGTTGGTGTTGAAAAGAGAAACACCCTAATCTTTGGGGTTGCACCCTATTTAAAGGACTTAATGCCCTCCCCTCAGTCCCCTTAGCCCCTTTTGAGGTCCAGAAACCCTAAATCTGTTTGTGAGAGCATTAGAGAGCATTTGGAACCTTGATAAGTGCTTGGTGAAGAAATCTTTGAAGATTAAGAAGGTTGGAGCAAGGGGCTTTGCAGAGATTTGGTTCATTCTTCAGTTGGAGCTTCCTTCTGAGGTAATAATTCGTTGCTGGAGCTTTTGAGATTCTAGATCTATCATTGTGGAGTTTTTGGGAGCTTATTTAGAGTTATTTCGGGTTGGAGGTTGGATCTGAGGTTGCTACCTCAGATCGGGAATAGAGATGATCCAGAAGTGCATAAAGCCCCTGTCCTTGAGTTGCTAGTGAAGCCTTCTTGTCCCAAACCCTAGCCCAAGAGTGTTTTATGCTTAGATCTCTTTGGATTCACGTAAAGTTTGCCACTTTATGTGATGGATGGATTGTAAGAGAGTAGATCTATGGTTGGGAGTCCTTGCATGGCTTAGAAAACCACTGTATGGATTAAGAACTAGAGGTACTCGGCGAGTCACATGGGTGTACTCGGCAAGTTGGATGAAGATAGGCAGGAACTCGACGAGTTGGAAGAACAACTCGGCGAGTCTGTTGAAGATTGCCTTGGACTCGGCGAGTCTGGTCGTAAGGTCCTAACCTTTTTGGTAGAGCGGTGAATCGGTGAGTTGAGCATGAAGTGACTCAGAGTTGGTTGGACTCGGAGAGTCTTGGGGCGACTCGGCGAGTTGAGTCGTGGATTGGGAGATTCTGAGTATAGGGACTCGACGAGTCAGCAGGTTGACTCGGCAAGTAGAGTCAGTCAGGAAGGTTGACTTTGACTGAGGACTTTGACTTTGTCCAAGAGTTGGCCAATTGACTTCCAGGGGTATTTTGGTAATTATTGGTATTTATTGAGTTCAGTCTTTTGGTATTATCAGTGGTGGAGTTCGTGTTGGAGGTTGGAGCAGCGCGATCTTATCTTTTCAGTCAGTAGTTGCGAGGTGAGTTATCCTCACTATATCAACAGGGTCTAAGGCACCAAGGCCGACCCTTTATCGCATGGAAATCCGGGTAGTTGTTTGTTATGTTTGCTTTCCTATGTTTGCATCCTGGTAGTTAGGATGGTATATGTTAGAGACCCGGTTAGGTCGGTATCCTGGTTAGGATGATGTTATGTTATGTGATCTGCTAGATCGGTTTGATTGGATGTGAATTGTTATATGATTGTATGTTTATGTGCACGTGGTTGTTGGACTGGGGTTGGGTTGAGGCGGGTCCTGCTTTGTGTTGTAGGCCAACATACCCAGGGCGGACCGGTTATCCCGAAGGCCCAGCGAGCGGTCCGGATAGGCTGTAGGCCCCAAGAGGGCGGACCAGACGTGCCGAGGCTCAGGGAGTGGACCAGGACGACTGAAGGCCCGGTGCGGGCGGACCAATCATATTGTAGACTCAGAGAGTGGACCAGGTGGATTGAAGGCCCGGTGCGGGCAGACCAATCACGCTGTAGACTTGATGTATATGGCTAGACTCGGAGGGTGGACCAGGTGGACTGAAGGCCCGGTACGGCGGACCAGTCACACAGTAGACCCGAAGTGCATGGCTATTCTATGTTCTGTTATGATATGGCATGTTATGTGTATGGTATATGTGGTTAGTATTTTGGGGGTATCTCACTAAGCTTTCGGGCTTACAGTTGTGGTTTAAATGTTTCAGGTACTTCAGGAGACCGTGGCAAGGCAAATGCGTGATCGTACCGCTCCTCATGTTTATGTTTTATGATATGGTTCTGGGAAGACTCTGATAATAATTGTATTGAAAACCTTTTTGTGATAACTTAATGAAATTGGGTTGTTTTGAAAAGTTTAATTTGGTTGAAAATTTTAAAGCGTTACAATACTTTTTTGAATATATATGTCAATTTGTAATGTGACTACAACAATGTCTTGATGAATATTTATGTCAATTTGTAATGTGGTGAAATCTACTTGTTTGTGTCTTGCCTAGCTATAGGTCATGACTAAACTAGAATGAATTGCAAGCTATTATGCATCTTTTAGTTTTCATAAATTTCATTATTTGATCTACTTATGGACATATTTCTCATTGTTTTCAAAAATTTCAGTCATTCGCTCACGTAGAAGCCCTAAATTGATTCTTAAAGGAGGATTGTATCAACTACTGCCATGTCACAAATTATTATGTCATGTCACTAATATTTATGCCAAGTCATCCTTTAACCTACATGAATTGATTACTATTGGGTAACATTTAAATAAAATGTATGGTTTGTTGGTGTTTTTTGATCAAACCAAACTTGAATGGTGTTTTTTGAGCGATTTTGAAACACAATTATCATCATGTGTCATTTTCTCTTTTGTTCCCCTTAATTAATTTTTACCGATAAATGTCAGTTACTATAAGGGTGACATTTGAACAAAGTATGTAGTTTGTTGGTGTTTTTTGTACAAATGCCTTACTTGTATGGTGTTTTAGAACATACCAAACTTTGATGGTGTTTTTTTTAATGATTTTAAAACATGGTTTCCTTATAACTCAATACGTTTAATCTTTTCTAGAAAGACTTATACATCCATCAGTTATTTTATTTTTAAATATAGACATTTCATCTAAAGCAAGACTTAAACCATCAATCCTTGGTTGAGGGACACTTATCCATCAACTCATGATACCGCTAGACCAAAAGTCTTTTGATGACTTTCACATTCTTTTAAATATGGACCCCTAAATTTCACATATAAAACTTTAAATTAAATAATAGAAAAGGTTTCCACTAATGGAACTTTAATCCTTCACGAGTAGGTCATTCATAATTACTTACTTTTATGTATTTTTTTCACGATTAAGGCCAAAACAATATTATAACAAGTATTCGACATTAACTGTTCTACTGATGTTAAAGGATTAACTGGTCTAGATGGGAATAAATTGGGGGCCCTAAATTATTTAAAAATTAATCAAAAGTTTAATAAATCTTCCTATTATTCAGACCATCAGATTAACATGATGTTTAATAGTCAATAACTAGAAATCATATTAAAAGTTTAACAACTTCAGAATAATAGATTAAGAGTTTAACAACTTAAGAGTTTAACCATGTTGACATATTTTCCTTTCACCCGTCTTTGACCGATTAGGTCGCCTAGGACCGTCTAGTTCCGTATTTGACCAACACCAATTATCTTGGCTGACTAACACAAAACATTATCAATAGAGATTGACTATCTTTTAGGCGACGATTAATAAGCCATCTAGATCGTTTTCTGCAACACTAGGGCCAAAGTAGTCAAATTAACATTGTACTTTGGAATTAACATTTACTGGTGAAAATTATTCAAGTTTTCTTGTATTGAATAATTAAACGACACTTTCTCAAAATAGAAAAATAGAAAGCTAAATACATCTACCCAAAGGTGGCATGACAATATTTGCAACTACTATGATGTTTTGGTAAAAAAATCGATCAAATGGAGATCAACCAAATTATATGAGAGGTTGTGGTATTGTGACTAATATGAGTATCGAATTGAGATCAAAATGACACAAGTAGTTTACAAGGAAAGTCTTTGATCCTTGATAGGATCTCTGGCATAAAATATTGGGAGGTGATAATGATCACTTGCCTTGTTTGATTTTATTGATGTGAATGCAAATTACAGAAATGATAATAAGAATACGAGTACAAGTGTTTCAGTAGCTCTATGTGTGTCTTTAGTGTGAATTATACATGTGTTGAAACATCCCAAAAATACGACCCGAAAATTTTATTTTTAATATAACCAAAAGTCATAAAACTGAGTATCATATAATAAAACCATACGCTACGTATCTCAAACCATACTAAAATACTATGAGAAAGCTGTGTCACAACTGTATCAAAACAAATCTAAGAAGACTGTATCAACTCCCAGGACAAAAACTGAAGCTATGGTGTGTGCGATGCCATCATCCCGAGCTCTTCCCTTTACTTGCGGAAGTACCTGAAACCAAAAACTGAAACCGTAAGCACGAAGCTTAGTGAGCTCCCCCAAACTACCACATACCACACAATGACAAATAAAGCACATACTAGGCCTTGCCCACTGCATCGGACTGAAGTCTGGAACTAACTGCATCAGACCGAAGTCCGGAACTAGCTGCATCGGACCGAAGTCCGGAACTGACTGGGACCTTGTCCCCTGCATCAGACCGGAGTCCGGAACTAACTGCATCAGACCGAAGTCCGGAACTGTCTGAACATAGCATAACATAAACACGTATTTGCTAACATAACACATATACTGCATCGGACCGAAGTCCGGAACACATAACACAAAACATGCTTGAATCACAAAGACATCAAGCAATCTAACTACTGCATCTGACTGAAATCCGGAACTACTGCTAACTAAACGGGCTGGCATTGTGGCCGTAGACCCGTTCCTACTAGAAGGAAACTCACCTCGTGAACTAGCTGCTGTGTGTATGGCTCTGGAAGCTATCTGTTGCTGCTCCGGTATCTCCCCGACTACAATTCCATAAACACACTCAATCAAATACTAATCACTGCATTGGGGTAAAATGACTCTTTTACCCCTGGTCAAAGTCAACTCTCCTGGTCAAAGTCAACCTACAGTTGACCTGACTCGCCGAGTTGGGCCACCAACTCGTCGAATCTCTATTCTCATTTCTCAACCCTACTCGTGGCTACTCGTCGAGTATGGCATCAACTCGACGAGTTCCCTTTTGATTCAAAAACTCAGGCAATCTGCATCCGACTCGCCGAGTTGTATGAACAACTCGACGAGTTGTTCTTCGAGCTAAGAAGATTGCCTTGGACTCGCCGAGTTGTATGAACAACTCGTCGAGTTCCTCCATTACTGAGTCTGACCTCCAACTCACTGAGTCCACTCTACTACTCACTGGTCCCCACTCGGCATCACTCAAAAGGGGAAAATCGGGGACTCGCGACTCGACTCGCCGAGTCGTTCTTCCGACTCGCCGAGTCGCTTGCATGCAACTACTCTAGACTCGATTCTGATTGAATCCAGCGTATAAAACTTATAGATCTGGGCTCCCTTAGCTCGATTAGCACGTAAAGATTCTATCTTTACGTGCCCATAAGCATCCATGAAGATAATAAGGCTCAAAAAGCATAATAAAGGCTAGATCTAGGGTTCTCATGCAAAGCATCTTCAAAAAGGCAATAGATCCGGGCTCTACAACTCCTAAATGAACAGATCTAGGGATATCTCGACCTATTAAGGCATCCATACAACTATAAGGTTTGGAAATTACATCAAACTAGCCCTAGAAGTGTTCTAATGGAGGTTTAAAGCATAAAACAGAAGGAATCCGAGAAATACCTCAATGAACTCTGATTTTGACCTTGGATCTTTGCTCTACACCTCTTCCCTTTGGTCCTTTCTTCTTTCTCTTCTTCAAACCTTCAAGGATTCACACAAAACACTTTAATCAATCAATGAATGGTTAAGGGTTTTCTCATAGGCTCTCTGAGGGTGAAGGAGGCGAGTTTGGGGCACATAACATTGCTTAAATAGTGAGCAACCCGGGGATTTAGGGTTTCTTCCTGGCAGGCAGACTCGCCGAGTCCCGAATATGGACTCGCCGAGTCGCCGACTTACACGTGCTCGAAATCCCGTCCCCACTCGACGAGTCGGGCTATAGACTCGTCGAGTCCCTCTTGAAAACTTCTAAATAAATATCATGGAAGCAACATACCAGAGACGGGTCGTTACATGTGTATTTATAGTATAATCTGAATAACTAGAAATTTGATATTTCTAGGATCCTTTTGAATAAGTATCCGCACATTGTTTTGACTTGGTATTTCCGGATCTTAAGCTTGATTGAAATGATTCTTTAGACTTAAAGAATCTTGACCTGACTCTTTCTGCATAGATGAAGAATAAACAAGAAATATAGCCATTAATCTTGTTAGAAAATAATGATAATGATCAGGATCCTGGTGTATGTTTTGGGATCCTGAGATTCCTTTAAGATCCGGGATCCTAGATAGGGTTGAGGATCTTGACCCCTAACAGTTGCCCCTAAATTATACCTACAAAATATTTTTGATTAATCCCGAATATTTGGAAGAGTATATTTTATCATATAATTAAATTAAAATAAGGATTCTGAAATTCAAACTCTAACGGATAGAATTGTATCTGTTAACTTAGGCGTGATTATCTGTAAAATCACTTCCCTCCCCTCTGTGATCTTTGAATAAATAGGGCGCATGGGTTCCCGATCCTTCTTTACTTCTTCTAGCTCTCTTTCAAGCGTTACCGGTTATCTTGAAGGTAAATTTATCGCTCCTTTCTTCTTATTTTTCCTGTTCGTCAATCATAGGCAAAAAGGCACTCCGCTCTCGTGCTAGCATTATTTCCCCCTCCATTGAGGACTTCATTGACCAAAATATACTGTCTTACAAAGAGACTTGCTCTTTTGACAATGAAGACATCAAATCCTTGAAAGTAAATGGGGATTTTCCCGCCAATACCATCTTTAAGTCTTTTGGTGCTCAGGTTCTGCCATATTTCGTCTCCCCAACTTGGGTTTGCTTTCCTGATTATTCATTTTCTCTAGGTCTGACTTGCCATTTTTCTAGTGTCGTTTCCAAAAATTTTGAGGTCACCTAAATTTCCTACATCCAAGTTATGACAGTGATCTGGAGGATTCTCTTTTGGATTGATCGACTAAATCATTCCATGGATCTTGACATTGGTTTGTTCGAGTTAGCCCATATCTATGATCTTTAAACATTTGGATCCTTTTGTTTACTGGTTAAGATTAAAAAAATCACATCTCATTTTGAAATCGAAACAAAATGATGGTGCTTTGAAAGAAAAGTATTTCTTTGTGAGGTGTGATTTTATTCCCCACGAAGATCTCCTACCAAAAACCTAGGTTAAAAAGAGTAGGGTTTAATTTTATTATACTAAGGATCCTGAAATTCATGCTTCCTTATTTTGTTTGTTTTGATGCAACTTTCAAGTTAGGATGTTGCTCCAGCTGTTGAAGATACCGAGGAGAAGGTTGAAAGCTTTCTTGCTTTTCCCGAGGCTGAAAGATCCTCCACGCTCGAACAACCCAGCTTCCAAGAGAGTTCATCTGCTATTGTCCCAATGTCGAAAGGTAAAGCTTCTACTTGTGAATTAGATTACATCGCAGCAAGTGAGGCATCAAAGGAGGCGACATGGTTGAAGAACTTCACCGACAATATCAGAGTAGTCCGGACCATTCAAAAGCCATTGGAACTTTTCTGTGATAACGAAGGGGTTGCTTTGAGAAAAGAACCAAAGGATCATGGCAGATCTAAGCATAACGACATAAAATACCATTATATCAGAAATACGGTTGAAGAAGTTCATCTATTTGTGAAGTGAGTATGTAAGGTCCCAAAATTTCATAGTAAATTTTCATTTTAAAAACAATAAACCACAGAGATGAGCTGTTCCAAAACCAATCCAAGTGAATATATCATTAACACATCAGAGTAAAAATCACTAATAACCAATGCTGAAAAACTCTAGGGGGATGCGGTGCAGTCAAGTCGGGCCCTTCCCTTTGGAACCGGAAGTACCTGAAATCATAAACATAAAACAGTAAGCACAAAGCTTAGTGAGTTCCCCCAAAATACCACATACCATACATATATTGGGCCGCACCCAACATTAGCCCTGCCTGGTTTTCATAATCGGCCCCGCCCAGCATACATACAAACACAGGCAAGAGTCACAAATGTAGCTAGCATCCTACAAAAATAATCTAATGGGCCAGAATTGGTGCCTTTGACCAGCAAGTACAGTGAAGAGACTCACCTAGCTCACAAAGTGTAACATTCATAAAATGCTTGAAAATTTTAAACTTTTAAACAAATCCAAAACCATCATTGTTTACAAATTGTTTTCAAAATAAGTTCACATAAGATAAATACCAAAATCGTAAAACAAAAACATGAGGAGGTGCATGATCACGCCTTCTCCTTCCCGCGATCCTATGAGGTACCGGAAACATAATCCAAACTGTAAGCTCAAAGCTTAGTGAGTTTCCCCAAAAATACCACCACAATACATAATCATAAATATCACAACAACAACACACATACAGAACCTTCACCATGTCTGGACCGCCTCACTGGGCCTTCATCCTGTCTCGACCGTTCTGCGGGCCTTCGGCCTGACTAGTCCGCCTTGCAGGCCTTCAGTCTATCCGGGCCGCCCTGGGTCTGTTGGCCTTCAACACAAAGCAGGACCGCCTCAACCCAACCACACACACATGTCGACATATAACTCATAAACATATAATCGATTAATCAATCAAGCACATATCATACAGATCAATAAACATGGCATCATCCTATCTACCAGGATTTAGATCTAACAGATCACTACAATACTCAATCATACGATAATCAGGATAACAATCCAAAGGGCCGACCTTGGTACCTTCAACCCATAAGTTCAACAAGGAAAACTCACCTCTCAAATGTTAAGCCGCACTGAAATCCCTGACTGCCGACTCACGGAAAATCCCGAACCATCACAATAAACAAACACCCAATTAACAATTGGGATACCATTCTTGACTAAGGGCCCAAACATAGGGTAATTGTCCATTTTACCCTTTCCCTAATTACGCCAAGGCCCAAGTCCAAATCTTTAATCCAAAAGGCCTAACTTACTTCAAGGCCCATGATTGGCCCAATTTTCCAAATTTGGCCCAAACCTTTTATTGGGCCTCATCCAAAGGTCCAATCCTCTAATTAGCCCAAAACACACTTATCCATTTGGTCCATTAGGGCCCAAGTATCAAAGCCCAAAAGATGGCCCAAAACACACTTACCCCTTCGGTACGTTGGGTGTACTTCGCATCGCATTGACCACCATCGGGGTGGTTGACTCAGTACGTCAGGCGTACATAACTTAAGTGAGGCATACCCTCGTAAGTCTTAAAATGCTCATAAGTGCTTAATGAATTAAGCACTTAAGCTCAAACTTTAGATCCGTGACTCAAAAGTACTCTAGAACCATAATTCTCAAACTTTAAGACTTTGGTCATCCAAAAAGGACTTAATCCATTAAGACCTCCTACAAAGAACAATGGACCAAACTAGCTCAATGGGCATCATTTTTATGCATTAGGACCCATCCTAGGGTCTGAAAGGACAACCCAACACGACCAAAATAAAGCATGCATAATATTGAGACTCTTGGGACAAGAAGGATACCAGAAAGCAACCAAAGCAAGATATAAACAATCCAAGCATAAAGGTAGAAATTGTATACCTTTTGAAGCTTCCCAAGAAGATGATAATCCCATATATAAAAGCTTGTTTCCTTCCTTGACTTCTTTGATGCACTAACTTCTCCTTTTGGCACACAAAAATCACACTATAAGCTCAAGATGCTCACTATGCAGGTTAGGGTTCTCTCAAAAACGGCTAAGGGACTTGGAGGCTGAAAGAGTGAGCCAAAATGACCCATAATTGTGCTTAAATACCCCAGAAACACTAAAAATTAGGGTTTACTTGAACACGTGCATGCCCTGCATACATATGTGTACGCCTAGCGTACCCACATGTACACCCAACTTATAACTCAAGCTCCTAAGAATTACCAATTTGCAACTAGGGATTCTTAGGGCTAAATCCAACCAACATCAAGGACCAAAAATGACATATTACAATACCAATGGAAGGATTTGAAGATACCTAAAACCCAGGATGTTACAACTCTCCCCCACTTGATTTAGACTTTTTCCTCAAAGTCTGCTGCAACAAACAGATTCGGGTAATGCTCCTACATCTCAGCCTCTGGCTCTCAGCCCACTTGGAGCCTCTCCGATACTGCCATTCTACCTTCATCAGAGGTACTTCCTTGCTCCTCAAGACCTTCACTTTTCTCTCCAAAAATAGCCACAGGCCTCTAAACATAGTTCAGGCGCTCATCAACCTGAATGTCATCTAGTGACACAATCGCGTCCTCATCCAATATGCACTTTCGCAGCTGCGAAACATGGAAAGTGCTATGGATCTGATTGAGCTCCTCGAGAAGGTCTAATATGTAGGCAACCTTGCCAACCCTTGCAATACTCCAGAATGGTCCAATATATCGGGGACCCAATTTCCCCCTCTTCCGGAAGTGAATCACACTTTTCCAAGGTAAGGCTTTTAGCAACACCATGTCACCGACCTGAAACTCTAACTCAGATTAGTGTCGGTCGGCATAACTTTTCTGCCGACTCTGAGCAGCCTGCAACCTCTGCCTAATCTATTGAATCATCTATGTAGTCTGAAAAACCACCTCGGTCTGACCCATGGCCCTATGACCAACCTTGCCCCAACAGACTGGGGTGCGACATCTCCGCCCATACAAAAGCTCAAAAGGTGGAGCACCAATGCTGGAGTGGAAACTGTTGTAGGAGAACTCTGCAAGAGGTAGGTAGGAGTCCCAGCTCCCACTAAAATCAATAACACATGCACACAACATATCCTCGATTCTGAATGGTCTGCTCACTCTGGCCGTCGGTCTGCGGATTATAAGTTGTGCTGAAATGCAGCCTCATGCCCAGTTCCTCATGGAACCTCTTCCAAAAACGGTAGGTGAACCGAACATCACAGTCTAAAAACATTGGAAATTGGAACCCAATGGCGAGCAACGATCTCGCGAATATACACATCGGCCAATCTCTCGGCCGACGAGCTCTCCCAAATTGCCAGGAAGTGGGCACTCTTGGTGAATCGATCCACGATGACCCAAATAGCATCAAAACCCTTTGCCGTCTTTGGAAACTTGGTTATGAAATCCATTAAAATATGATCCCATTTCCACATGGGAACCTCCAGAGGCTGTAACTTGACATGGGGCCTCTGATGCTCGGCCTTAACCATCCTGCAAGTCAAGCACCTCTCAACGTACCAAGCGATATCTCTCTTCATACACGACCACCAATAACTCAAACGCATATTCCGATACATCTTGGTGGCCCCCGGATGAATAGAAAAACGAGATTTATGAGCCTCCCCAACACACTCCGTCTGACCCCACCAGACATAGGTACTGTAACATCCTAAAATTCAAGATCAAAAAATTTCATTTTTAATTAAGTTATTATAAAACCAATAGTATAAAGACATCCATAGTGTCATCCCATATCAAAACCAGTATGTCAATAATCAAAACATGTCATAATGAAACAATATCAAAGTATAATCCCAAAGATCTCATGTGCGGAAAACATAGTGTGATGCGCTGCGATCATGCCGGCTCCTTTCCTTTTGAAGAAGAAGTACCTGAAACCTAAAACTGAAAACCGTAAGCATGAAGCTTAATGAGTTCCCCAAGTACCACATACCATACATATCAATATACTACCTAGTATATCTGAGTCCTGGCCTACCCTTTCGGTCTCTTTCAACTGGATAGGGTCTAGCACATAAGCACATAAATCACATATTGCCATACATAACCATTAACCATACATATATCATAATCAATAAAGATGCTATGTGTCGAACATAGTCTTGCCATTATGCCACGGGCCGCCACATGGTCTTTCTTGCCAAGCCGGGGGCCACCTCCTCAGTCTCACAGACAAGTGCCAAGAGCCACCTCTTAGTCTTCCATGAAAGCATCACAAAGACAACTAGCATACATACTACTCTACTTAGCCAATTAGCATACAATGTTCCAGGAGCCACCTCCTGGTCTTTCATACATAATGTCTAGGGCTAACCCCCGGGTATTCCTACCATACATAATAGCATACGGTGTGCCAAGAGTCGCCTCCTCATCTTTCATACATAATGACTAGGGCTAACCCCCAGGTCTTCCTACAATACACAAACCAAATGGGGCGACATTGGTGTGTTCGACCCATACAAACAGTGAGGAGACTCACCTCGTACTGCTGAAGTCCCGCGGACAAACTCTAGCTGCTGGATGACAGATTCCCGATCTGTCAACATCAATAACACCCAATTAATAATTGGGTTCCAACACATAACCATAAGTCCATGCTTGGGTAAAAGGCTACTTTACCCCCAACTTAGCTTGAGTCAAGCCCAAGGCCTAATCCAAAGGCCTAAAAGTCAAACAATGAACCAAAGTCCAACACAAGGCCCAATTTTCCAAATTTGGCCCAAACCTCTACATGGTTTTCCTAAAGGCCCAACCATTTATTCTAGTTCAACATTTGGCATTCCGATGGACCAATATCTCATAATCATCAAGGCCCAGGTATGGCTCATTTATGGCCTAATTTTCCAAATTGGGCCCAACCTTTCACATGGGCCTTACCCTGAAGCCCATTCAAATATTCTAGTTCATATACTTGTTCTTGGATGGACCATCAATATCCCAATCACCAAAACCCAATTGAAAGGCCCAACTCAAGGCCCAAAGAAAATTAGGGTTTTCACATAAAATGACGATTAAGGTTAAGTGTTCCTACTTAACCCATTAAGGACTTAATCCATTAAGTCCATCAATCCACTATGCCAAACATACAACGTGATCGAGCTTAATTCAAAATTCCAATCCAGTGGTCCAAACATGTGGGTCCCGACAATTCCAAATTAACATATCTAAAACTAGGGTTTTCTAAAGCATAACTAGGGTTTCCAACCCCATCACGCCCCAATAGTCCATTTTGTTAAGCTTTTAGATTAATTAATTGTTAATTAAGTCTGGTACCACCTGCTACCACCACGGGTAGTGGTGGGCAATGGCGACTCGCGGCGGCGACCACCACCTCATGGTAGTGGTTATGAATTTCCTTGATTATTCCGGCCACTAGTTACATTTGTACAACAATATCTAAATGAACACACACACATAAAACAACACATGCACACACACTCAGCCACCCTTATGGCGGCAGTCAGTGGTTAGAGGTGGAAGCCACCACCTCACGTTGGTGGTGGTGGCTTTTCTTGTGAAATTCGGACAAGCAACACCGAAACACCACTTCAACTGAAATAGACACGCACATAACACCATTTCACACACACAACCACCTCTCATGGTGGCTGGTGGCGACAGAAGGCGGCAACCACCATGGCTGGCGGTCATGGTGGTTATCTTCTCAGTTTTGGCCAACAAACGACCACACACACATTTCTCGATTGACGAACCCATCCATCCACCAGGTGGCATATGGCGATGGCAGCGACTTGAGATGGCGGCAACAGCAATGGCTAATGGCAGCAGAATTTCACCACGACAATGGCGACCTCGAACAACAACAACAACAATAGAGGAATGCACCCGCTGGTGGTCCTCTTCGTCACCGGAAAAGGAAGAAAAGTTGATCCGCGACGACGGCATCAGCGCTATACGTCCGTCAAACCACTGATTCGACGTCACGTGTGGCCCTTCATCGCTGTCAGTGGTTGCACTGACGGTTGGCTTCGATTGATGACACCAGGTGGCTAGGAGGTGGCGGCGATTGGTAGGAGAGGTCATGGGTGGTGACTCATCGTCTTCATCGGCAGCAGAACAGAACCGGTGGCTTCTTGGTGGTTGACGATGGGTGCTCCGATTCAGCAAGTAAAGTGGTTGTGCCGGAAGTCATAGGAAGGAGGGTGGCGGCCGGTGGTTAGGGGTTATAAGGTGGCGGATGTAATGAGCATTTCTTAGGGTTAGGGTTACCGGGCGACGGGTTATATACCTCGACCACATGAAACTTCCTTCCACAATGACGCAAATGGTCCCTCCTTCTCCTTTTTCTTTCAACTTAAGCCCGTAATTTACCCTTTTAGCCCCAGCCTTTAAAAATCCTTTCATAACAAGCCCAATATTTTACCAAACAGCCCCTCCTCTATAAATTATTTTCAAACGAAGTCTATATATTACCATTCAGCCCCTTATCCCCCAAAATCTCTTCAAATTAAGTCCCAATAATTTACCAAGCAGCCCCTGTGTAACGCCTGGTTCCTGGTACACATTCAATTAGAATTTATTCACTTTAGAAGAGCTACTCGATGAGTTGGAAACCCCAGAATCGTCGAGTAGAAACCAGAATGGATGCGGGATTTAAAGTCGCCTACTCGACGAGTTGAGAAGCCTCGACTCGACGAGTAGGGTTGTCAGGATGAAACCCTAATTTCAGGGTTTTGCACCCTATTTAAGCATCCTAAACCCCACTTGCTGGCCTCATTTCCAGCCTCCAAGTCCCAAACCCTAATCCACGAAACCCTAGTGCCTTGTATGAGCTTGTGAGTTGATTTTGAGTGAATATTGTGCGTTTTTGAAGCTTGTTGAAGAAGGAGGAACTTGGGGATTCATAAGAAAGCTAGTAGATCCAGAAACAACATCTCATTCTCTTCATTTTCTGGTAAACAAGTCTCAAACTTGCTTAGTAGCTTGATAGATCTCCTTCTTTTCACTTTATGGGGTTTTTGGTCCAAGAAGCTTAGTCCTTGGGAAATGGATGTCCCAAGTGATTTACCTTTTAGATATGGGGTCTAAAAGGGGTTTCATGGCATAAAGGTGCAAAATTTATGACCATGGAATCCCCATGCAAACTTTAAGGTGTTATTTTGGCCTTTTAAGCCCCAAAAAGCCATGCATGGAAGGAAAGTCTGAGACTTTACGTGTTCATTTGGTGTTTGGGACCTAGATCTTAGTTTTCATGTTTTGGGTTGGAGTATTATGGCTTTTGGAGCAAGATCTATGTCCTAGAGAACTATGGTTTGAGCTAAACCCATTAGGATGGACTATTAACGGGTAAAGTTGGAAACTTTACCCTTAAAAGGGCACTTTCAGTATGTAGAAGAAGTATGGAGTTTGGATCTGGAGAGTAGAGGCTTAATATGCTAAGATGGCCCAAACAGACTAAGGAACTCGACGAGTCCAGAGAGGGAATCGGCCAGTCCAGAGAGGGACTCGACGAGTTGAGTTGATTTGTCCCGATTATGTACAAGGTAGAACTTGACGATTCTGTAAAGGGACTTGACGAGTTGGCTCGTGTTATCACGACTATGAGTAGCAATAGAACTCGGCGAGTCAGGGAGATAACTCGACGAGTTGAGTCAACTCGGATAGTTGACTTTGACTTTGACTGAGCATTGACTTTGTCTTGGACATTGACTTTGACCAAGGTTGACCCGTGAAGGGATCTTGAAGTAAGGAATCGTATCTAAGGGGTTTTTTGTATAGGGCGTGAGTAGAGCCGGTTGTGGGAGCAGAGACGTTCAGCTACTTCACTCGACATTTGAGGTAAGTTTTCCTCCAATAGGAATGGGTCGAAGGCACCAAGGCCCGCCCGTTTATGTATGTTAGTATGTTCCGGATTAAAGTCCAATGTCGGGCGGGGCCCGATGTAGGTTTATATGTTTCCAGATTTCGATCCGATGTCGCGGCGGTAACCGAAGAATGTTAGTATGCTTGATGTCTTTGTGATTCTTGCATGTGTTTGTATTTGTAAGTTTCCGGACAACGGTCCGATGCAGGGGTGGTCCCGAGGAATGCTTGTATGCTTCCGAATTTCGGTCCGATGTCGGGCGGGGCCCAATGAATGTTTATATGTCTATGATTAGGTAGTTATGCCCATGTTATGTGTATTAGTAGTTATGCTCATATGTATGTCGAGTGTTGTTCGATGTCGGGCAGAGCCTGATGCTGGATGCGGTTTGATGTCGGGCGGGGCCCGATGCCAAACAAGGCCGATGCCCGGTAGTGCCCGATGTAGCAGGGCGGGGCCCAATGTATGTTATATACGATTATGTGATTATGTGTATGGTATGTGGTATTTTGGGGAGACTCACTAAGCTTCGTTCTTACAGTTTTTAGTTTTGGTTTCAAGTACTTCTGTTAGTAAGGGGAAGAGCTCGGCATGATTGCATCGACACACAACAACTTTTAACCTGGGAGGATTCACTCTGATGTTTTAACATATGTTTTTGATATATTGGCAAATGTTATGATTTTTTCGAGATGCACCATTTTTGACTTTTATATGATGAATGACATTTATGGTTTTATTAAAGATTAAAGTGAAAATTTTGGACTGTATTTTTGGGATGTTTCACCCTCCCTTCATAAATATTTACAAAACCAATCCAGAACTTACACTTTTAACTTCCAACATCCAAAAACTATGATAATTAACTCCTCTAAACCAATAACCTTCTAATATTATGGATTTTAGGGCTACTATTCATTCATAAATTTTATCTATTTATTTATTTAATAAACGGGATGTTACAGGTACCCATACCCGGCCACAACGGGTCAATAAACCACGACTGTCCGGAAAAAACTTGGTGATCTTGCCCATGATCCTCTCAATCTACCAATTTTCTTCCCGCGCACCCTCGACATGGGCCTCTCTAATCAACCCCACGAGTGGAGAATCCACAGATATCCTCATACATGAAACCCCAACCGTGGGTCCAGCCGACTTGCGGCTCAAGGCATCCGCAACCACATTCGATTTACCCAGATGGTAAAGGATCTCGCAGTCATAATCCTTGACCACGTCCAGCCACCTGAGCTACCTCATGTTCAGGTTCAGCTGATTGTGATCCGTGTAGATAGTACAACGGACCCCATAAAGATAATGCCTCCAAATCTTGAGGGAGAAAACCACCGCCTCAAAATCAAGATCGTGTGTAGGATATCTCAACTCATGCGGCTTCAGCTGCCGCGAAGCATAAGCTATCACTCTTCCTCTCTGCATGAGAACTATTCCCAACCCGGTGATGGACGCATCACAAAAAACCACAAAATCCTCGACTCCCTCAAGGAGGGTCAAAACTGGGGCCTCACAATGTCTCTGCCGAAGGGTCTCAAACGCCGACGGCTGATCAGGGCCCCATCAGAAATCCCCCCTCCTCATCAGACGAGTGAGGGGTACTGTAATCTTGGAGAAAGCCTAAATAAATCTATGGTAGTACCCTGCCAAACCCCAAGAAACTCATGATATCCGAGGGAGATTTCAGAACCTGCCAGTGCATCATCGCTTCGATTTTGGTCGGATCGACCAAAATCCCATCCTGATTAACGAGGTGTCCAACGAACTGAACCTCTCGCTACTAGAACTCACATTTCGAGAACTTAGCATAAATCCGTTCTCGCCTCAAACCCTCAAAAACCAATGAAGATGCTTCTCGTGCTACTCTTGGGTCTTGGAATATACCTGGATATCATCAATAAAAATGATAACCGAACAATTAAGCATCGGCCAGCATACCCAATTCATTAACTCCGTAAAGACTGCAAGCGCATTGGTGAGCCCAAATGGCATCACCACGAACTCGTAATGCCCATAACGAGTCTAGAACACGGTCTTCTCCACGTCCTCCTCCCTCACCCTGACCTGATTTTACCCAGACATCAGATCTATCTAGGAGAACCAAGATGCTCCTTGCAACTAATCAAAAAGATCATCAATCCACGGAAGGGATAACGGTTCTACACCGTTAACTTGTTCAACTCCTGGTAATCAATGCACATTCAGTGTGAACCATCCTTCTTCTTGACAAATAGAATCGGTGCTCCCCACAGATAACTGCTCGGACGGATGAACTGCTTGCTAGCAGCTCTTGCAGCTGAGATGACAACTTCTGCATCTCAGGCGGTACCAATCGGTACGACGCCTTGGCAATAGGGGCCGCACCTGGCACAAGGTCGCTCCTAAACTCAACTTGCCTCTCTGGAGGCACACCAGGTAACTCATCCAGGAATACATCAACGAACTCCTTGACAACTGGAACATCAGAAATCGACACCTGATCCCCGACTCGTGGATCCACTACATAAGCCAAATAACCTGCACTTCCGTGCTGAATAAACTGTCGAGCCCTGGCTACCAAAAAAAATCCTGAACCCATCCTAGTGTCATCTCTATAAATAACCAGTTCTCCCCCAGTTGGGGTTCGAATTACCACCCGTTGACCCTCACAGTCGATCATGGAACCAAAACGGCTCATCCAATGCGTACCCATAATCACGCAGACATCCATCATGGGAATAGGAATCAAAACGATCGGAGATGATACCCCAAAGTTCTCTAAAACGCAACCCTGATAAACCAAAAAAGCAAAAATCATGTGTTCGTTGGCAATAGAAACTCACAACGTACACTCCAACTCCTTTATAGGCAAAGCGAACTACCTACTAAAAGACGAGAAACAACGGACCGACTCGCACCCGATTCAAACAAGACTAAAGCAGGCAAGGAGTTCACTAGAAAGGTACCTACCAAAGGTACAAATATAAGAGAATAAAATAATCATAAACAATAAGATAAGGTATAGAAACATACCATTAACAACATCCGGTACTGCCCTGGCCTCCTCAGCAGTAAGCTGGAAAGCACGACCTCGAGCCCTCGGGGGCTCCGCCCTGCCCTGACTCCCATCTGTGATCCTCAAAGTAGCTGGCACGGGGGCCTGCGCTGGCTTGACGGAGAGCAATGGACAGTTGACCTTCATGTAGCCAACCTGATCACAATGGTAACAAATTATCATACTCTAAACTGGGGCTGACTGGCGGCAGTCCCTCGCAAAATGCCCCTCCTTTCCACATTTGTGGCACACACTACTAGATCAACATGCTCCGACATGAACCTTTCCGCACTTCCTATAAGTGCGGCCTCACTGAACTTCAGACCTAGAATTGTCGGCTTTGAACCGCTTCGGCGCCGGCTGCGAATGTGTCGGGGCGTGCCTCTGCTCTCTCAACTAAAGCTCTGTCTCAAGCTCACGTTGCCTGCGGCCTCCTACAACTCCAGCAAAGAATCACACCGCTGAGTAGAAACAAACTGCCTAATATCCGTCTTGAGCATGCTCAGATAACGGGTCATCTGAGCCTGCTCTAAAGCAAACTTAGGGCAAAACATAGCCCTCACAGTAAACATCGGGGTGATCTCTATCATCGAATCCGATCCCTGCTTAGAGTCCAAAAACTCCTGAGCCAACCTCTGTCGCTCAACCCGTGGAACATAGCGAATACGAAACATCTCCATGAACTGATCCCAAGATATCGTAGCCCTCTGCTCAGCAGAATACGATCCCATAACAAGTCTCCACCAATCTTTTGCTCTAGACCTCAGAAGGTTCAGAGCGCACCTGACCTTCTAGTCAGCAAGGCATGAACAAGTGAAGAAACATCCCTCCACATCAGATAGCCACCTAAGACCTACCTTGTCCCAACACCGCCAACTGCCACACCTGAGGAGGCTGCAGCAGCAGCTGTCTCAGCAATGGTTGCGTAGCGATCATCAAATAATCCATCATCGCAGTCTTGCTAGACCTGAACATCTCTGGAATCTGACCCCAAACAATAGCAACCACCACCTCGTGGATAATGTCCCTGACGCGATCCTCTGACAATGTTGGCCCACCCTGATTGCCAACTCCTGATCCCGACCCGGATCCGATCTCAACTCACCTCGTAGTCATCATACTGAAAATACACCAGGAAGATATCAGATAATCCACATATCAAAACGGGGAGCCAACTCCCAACGAAGCCCTAGGGGTTGTGACTTCCTTGCTACGTGAACGGGTGTTGTGCTTTCAGTAGTATGGACCCATACTACCTTCCACACCTACCCGTATTTGTCTCAAGGATAATCACAACACCCTAACAATACTCATAAGCATAGTCAAACACTCAATCCTCACTCCCGAGAGGAAGGCTAAACATCTCACGACTGGCCGGCTGATCCCACATGACTCATCCATGAAACTTCCACCAACCCTACAACACTCGTGTATGCTAGCCATACATAACACTGGACCCTATAGACATTCGAATATCTGATCCTACCCTAAGCCCTTCATCAAACAAGAACATGAAATAAGGCCAAATCAAACATTATCAAGCTGTAAGATCTTAGTTATATATAACCATGATGCATACACTAAGCAACTACAGTAATTGTGTCAATTCCATAAAAGAAGGCCCTAGGCTATCAGGCATCATATAATCATGGAATTCTTAAAGATCCCTAGCCTATGACTAGCATGTTTTTCTAACATATCACAATATTATATAACATTATGGTATTTTGGGGTCTACTTACTGGTTCCGGCTGATCGTACATATCGCATCCTCCTTGAGTATTTTGAAAACCATTTGAAAATCATTTTGAAAATCTTTTCCTTAGTTTAAGACTGGATTCACACGAGTGTTCGTCCAATTCACTCAAACCAAGGCTCTGATACCAACTTGTAACATTCATAAAATTCTTGAAAGTTTTAAACTTTTAAACAAACCCAAAACCATTGTTGTTTACAAATTGTTTTCAAAATAAGTTCACAATAGAGAAATCCCAAAATCATAAAAAAAAATGAGGAGGTGCATGATCACGCCTTCGCCTTCCCACGATCCTCTGAGATACCTGAAACATAATCCAAACTGTAAGTCCAAAGCTTAGTGAGTTTCCCCCAAAATACCACCACAATACATAATCATAAATATCACAAAAACAAAACGCATATAGAACCTTCACCATGTTTGGACCACCTCACCAGGCCTTCAGCCTGTCTGGACCGTTCTTCGGCCCTTCGGCCTCACTGGTCCGCCGTGCACGCCTTCATTCTATCCGGGCCGCCCTGGGTCTATTGGCCTTCAGCACAAAGCAGGACCGCCTTAACCCAACCACACACACATGTCGACCTATAACTCATAAACATATAATCAATTAATCAGTTAAGCACAAATCATATAGATCAATAATAACATCATCCTATCTACCAACATTTAGATCTAACAGATCACTACAGTACCCAATCATATGATAATCAGGATAACAATCCAAAGGGACGGCCGTGGTGCCTTCGACCCATAAGTACAACGAGGAAAACTCACCTCTCAAATGTCAAGCTGCACTAAAATCCCTGACTACTGACTCATAGAAAACCCCGAACTATCACAATAAACAAGCACTCAATTAACAATTGGGATACCATTCTTGACTAAGTGCCCAAACATAAGGTAATTTTCCATCTTACCCTTTCACTAATTGGGCCAAGGCCCAAGTCCAAATCTTTTATCCAAAAGGCCCAACTTACTTCAAGGCCCATGATTGGCCTAATTTTCCAAATTGGGCCCAAACCTCTTATTGGACCTCATGTAAAGTTCTAATCCTCTGATTAGCCCAAAATACACTTATCTAGATGGTTCATTAGGGTCCAAGCATCAAAGCCCAAAAGATGGCCCAATACCTGAATCCTAAAGTCCGAAACCTTCATAGAAGGCATACGCGGGGCGTACCCTTTTGGTACGATGGGCATACTTCGCCTCGCATTGACCACCATCGGGGTCGTTGACTCAGTACGCTGGACATACATAACTTACGCGGGGTGTACCCTCGCAAGTCTTAAAATCCTCATAAATTCTTAATGAATTAAGAACCTAAGCTCAAACTTCAGATCCATGACTCAAAAGTACTCTAGAACCATAAATTCTCAAACTTTAAGACTTTGGTCGTCCAAAAAGGGCTTAATCCATTAAGACCTCTTACAAAGAACAAGGGACCAAACTAGCTAAAGGAACCTCATTTTTATGCCTTAGGACCCATCCTAGGGTCTGAAAGGACAACCCAACACGACCAAAATAAAGCATGCACAATATTGAGACTCTTGGGGCAAGAAGGATACCAAAAAGCAACCAAAGCAAGATCTAAACAATCCAAGAATAAATGTAGAAGCATTATACATTTTAAAGCTTCCTAAGAAGATGATAATCCCATATCTACAAGCTTCCTTCCTTCCTTAACTTATTTGATGAACTGACTTCTCCTTTTGGCACACAAAAATCACACTATAAGCTCAAGATGCTCATTATGGTGTTAGGGTTCTCTCAAAATGGATAAGGGACTCGGAGGCAGAAATAGTGAGCAAAAATGACCCATAATGGTGCTTAAATACCCCACAAACCCAACGTACAACTAAAGCTCCCAAGAATTACCAATTTGCCACTAGGGCTTCTTAGGGCTAAATCCAAACAACATCAAGGACAAAAAATGACATATTATAATACCAAGGGAACAATTTGAAGATACCTGAAAACCCAGGATGTTAAACAAAGTCAACTAGAACTCAGTCCAATACCATGAAGAACACAACTAATTGTTCTCTCTCTCTCTCTCTCTCTCTCTCTCTCTTTCTTTCTCTCTCTCTCTCTCTGCCAAAGGATGGGTGCTAAACACATCCTAATTTTCCACACATGGTAAACCCTAAGTCTACCTTCTAAAAATATAAATTTGACTACAAAGTCAACCCATGCCAAAAGTCAATGGTCAAACTCAAAGTCAACAACCCATAATGCCAATTATCCAACCTCATGTCGTGACTAGCCATTAGTCACGTCGTGAGAGTCTACTCAATCCAATTCCAACTCGACTTGACCCTACTCAGCCAAGTCAATCTTGAATGAAATCACTTGAACCGGCCTCATGATGTAAACATCTTTTTGTCACGTCGTGAACCTCAAAAAGCTCAGTAGAAAACGAGTTCTTTCATTCTCACGTCGTGCGACCTTAAATCTCACATCATGAGCATAGTTTGAAGCCAAAATCTAAAGATTTAAGTCCTTTATCCATTAATCCTTTCATTCTAACTTTTTTAGAAGCCAAATGGGACACCAAAGGTCCATAAAAACGATTACTTGGTGGACATGCATGCCTTATGCATGTCCCCAATCCATTTTAGGTCAAAATGGAGGGATTCTACCTAAAATTCTCATATGTGGACTCAATAATCAACCAACTCCTAGATCTGAACAATACCATACTCAATGGACCCTTAGAATACCTAAAGTTGGCAACTTTATGTATACCTTCCTTTCAAACTTGCATGGACATGAAAGAAATAGGACAATAACTTAGATCTAACCACCTTAAGCAATAAAGTTACAGTCTTTTCCACTTACAAAGGTCCACAAACAAGATGAGATGATGATGATGTTTCCTTGCAAGCTTCACCAACATATCACCTTCTTTTCCTTCTTCTCTTCTTATTCAAGCCAAGAAATACTCTAAAAGGTCAAGAATCAACTAAGGAATTAGGGCTAGGGTTTTTCTGAGGTAAAATGGTGTTGGGGGCTGGCAATGAACCCTCAAAATGACTTAGAAAATCTTAAATATGAAGGAAACCCTAAAAGATCATGGGCTTGGGCTGTAGCAGTTCTCACAATGTGAGACCTTATGTCTCACGTCGTGATACTCACTTTTCTCCAAAAATTAGGATTTTGACTTCTTAAAACCCAAAATCGATCCATTTTAGAAATAGGTTGTTACAACTCTCCCCCACTTAAATTAGATTTCAGCCTCCATTCTACCCTTGCAGCCATCAAAAATTCTTAATGAAGCTGAAGTGGATGCCCACGCCGCTCCACCCATCATTCTTGAACAATCGACCTTCTTATGAATCATCTGGTTGCAATGGAAACATAACGAACTCGATCCCTAGGGACAATCTATGTTGACATGACCAATCTTGTCACACTTGTGGCAACCTATACCCCTAGATCGACATACCCCATCGTTTTGTTTCCCGCATTTGTCGTACTGATCTCGGTCCTACTAGTCCTTCACTCACTGATCAGAAGTCTTGGGTCTTTTATCAAGACCCTCAGTTGTCTGCACCTGGTCTGGCTTCCTCTTCCTGAGGTGCTTTAAGTCAATCTCCCGATCTTGGGCTCTATCTCGTGAATCGAAGATCTTAGGGTTCTTGCTTGAGCCCTCCATTGACATGTCCTGTGGACTTAAAGAATATCTATCCTTGAAATGGGTTGTGAACTTCTTCCATGAAATGATCTCCAACTCAGTAATGCTAATGGACCGTGGCATCAAATTCCAACAACTCTTTGCTACATGATGCAAAAGATCCAAAGCAAACCGAACCTTGGATTCTATGGGATAGGGATGGGTGCATAAAAACCCTCCATCTCCACAATCCAACGTGAACTCAGAACCTTGGAATTCCTCCCACAAACCATAAAAGGCTGATATGTAGCTTTGTCGGCAGGTGATGTGATGGACTCATGTCTCTCTTCATTATTTGGCCCAGCACCAGAGCCCGAACCTAAACTAGAACCTCCTCCACGAGTGCTCATCCCCATTATGAAAAACAACCATATCATGATCAGAACATACCCAAAGAATCCTCATTGTGCACGCTTCCTATAATCTCTGTGACTCTCCTTGATTCAAGTATGAATCTTGTGCTTTCAGTAGTATGAGCCTAATACTACCTTCCACACTTATCCATACTTTCATCAAGATTTATCCTGAATCCTCTATGTCACCTTCTCAAACAGGTACTCTAAGTACCCACTAAAAAGCACATCAAAACCCACAAAGCACTTCCTAGGTTCTACTAGGTTCCTCACCCCACCCTACCATCAGCTATTGAAGAACCTCTACTAGTGTCAGCTAACTACTTCATGAATACAATTACATACAACAAACCTTAGATAATCCTTCGACTAAAAGACTCAACCCTACAACGGTTGGACTCGGACAAGAGCTGCATAATAGGGTCAAATCAATCACTCTAAGATTATTTAACCTTTACATCTTGTAAATTGACATATTCATGTAATAATTATCTCACATTAATATGAGTCCCACAAAGCACAAAGCAAGTAGCATTCGAGCATCAGAAAATCTAACTAGTGCATCACCTAATCAGGCCATTCTATCCAACATCTGAAATACATACTACCATGTAAGTCTAAAAGCTCAACCAATAGGCATACAAAGGCATCTCTCCTAACATTATATCATGCAATCCTGAGAAAATCCTTAGCCCTAATCTAGCATGCACTTCTCATAACATATAACATAACATCATGTATGGGTATTCTTGGAATCACTTACTTGAGCTCGACTGATTGCACGCATCACACCCCATTTTTCTTTATAAAAATATTTTTTGAAAACATATTTTCTTTCAAAAAGATTACTAATTCATAAACCAAGAGTGTGACCTAATCCCTCAAACTAAGGCTCCGATACCAACTTGTAACGTCCCAAAAATTCATAGTAAAAGTTTCATTTTAAAAACAGTAAATCATACAGAAGAGTTGTTCCAAAACCAATCCAAGTGAGTATATAATTAACACATCATAGTGAAAATAATTAATAATCAATGCGGAAAAACTCTAGGGGGATGCGGTCTAGTCACGTCGGGCCCTTCCCTTTGGAACCGGAAGTACCTGAAATCATAAACATAAAACCGTAAGCACAAAGCTTAGTGAATTCCCTAAAATACGACATACTTTAAATATATTGGGCCCTACCCGACATTCATCGGGCCTCTCCCGACATCAGGCCCCGTCCGGTATTCATAATAGGCCCCATCCAACATACATGCAAACACATGCAAGAGTCATAAAGAACAAAGACAACTAGCATCCTAGAAACACAAAGTAAAGATCTGGCATTGGTGCCTTCGACCCGTAAGTACAGTAAAGAGACTCACCTAGCTCACAAAGCCGACAAAAACTCAGTTCAATACTGCACCAACCATAGCTAACTGCTCCCTCTCTCTCTCTGTCAAATGATAGGTGCTAAACACCTCCAAACAATCCACACAAGGTAAAACCTAAGTCTACCTTCTAAAAATAGAAATTTGTCTACAAATTCAACCCATGCCAGAAGTCAACGGTCAAAGTCAAATTCAACAGCCCATAATGCCAACTAGGGGTGTTCACGGTCCGATTTTTTTGGTTTTTAGGTCAAACCGAAGCCAAACCGTTAATAATGGTTTTTGTCAAGCAAAAACCAAAGCCGAGCTGTTGAAAATTTAAAACCGAACCAAACCAAACCATTTCAACTACTGTTATGATCAGTCAAGGATAGGTTACTTTCGTTTTTAAGCGTTGTAAGCGACTAAACGGAACATACCAAATCAGAGAGAAAGCAAAGTTGTAAGCGACTAACTAGAGCAATCAGAAGACGTAAGTTGTAAGTACCTAAGCGGACCTGCGACGGAGCTGTAAGCGGACCTGTGGAGGGCCCGACGTGTTTGCGTTCTTCGACTCTTAGGTGCTTCTCCAGTTCGCTATGGCTCTGCCAATGAATTGTTGAACATCGAATTTTAAATATGTGTCTATGCAATTGTAAATTAGGGTTAGGTTACAAGTTGCAAATGACTTACGAGACTTTAGTGGGCTTCACATTCATATTTCTCATTTCACAAAAAAAAAAAAAATTGGGATGGCCTACCATTGAGTTTGTCTCCTGTGGGTTTTCAACATTTATTATTTACGTATAAAAATTAATATATATTAAAAGTAAAATTAATTACATATAATATATATATATATATATATATATATATATATATATATATATATATATATCCTACGATCCGGTCCGGTTTTTATACGGTTTGAAAAACATGAAACCGCAAGCGAAACCGTTCATTACGGTTTGAAAAGTTTGAAACCGCAAGCCAAACCATAAAGAAAAATAAAAACCTCCAACCCAAACTGATGAGCGATTTGGCCGGTTTCACGGTTTCAAACCGGACCAGGAACACTGCTAATGCCAACTATCTAGCCTCACATCGTGACCAACCCTTGTTCACATCGTGAGATTCTACTCAATCCGGTTCCAACTCGAATCGACCCCACTTAGCCAACTCAGTCTTGAAAAAAATCACTTGATCTGGCCGCACGACCTGAACATCCTGTTGTCACGTCGTGAGCCTCAAAGCGCTCAGGAGAAAACAAGTTCTTTCATTCTCATGTCGTGAGCACAGTGTAAAGCCAAAATCTAAAGATTTAAGTCTTTTATCCATTAAGCCTTTCACTCTAACTTTTCCAGAAGCCAAAGGGGACTTCAAAGGTCCATAAAAATGATTACTTAGTGGACATGCATGCTTTATGCATGTCCTCCATCCATTATAGGTCAAAATGGATGGATTCTACCCAAAATTCTCATGCGTGGATCCAATAATGAACCAGCTCTTATATTTGAAAAATATTGTACTCAATGGACCCTTAGAATGCATAAAGTTGCCAACTTTATGTATTTCTTCCTTTCAAACTTGCATGGACATGAATGAAATGGGACAATAACTTAGATCTAACCACCTTAAGCAATAAAGTTAGAGTCTTTTCCACTTACAAAGGTCTAGAAACAAGATGAGATGATGATGATGATGCTTCCTTGCAAGCTTCACTAATAGAACACTTTCTTCTCCTTCTTCTTTTCTTTTTCAAATCAATAAATGCTCTGAAAGGTGGATAATCAACCAAGGAGTTAGGGCTAGGGGTTTCTGAGGTAAAAGAGTATTGAGGGATGGCAATGAACCCTAAAAATGACTTAGAGGGGCTTAACTATGAAGGAAACCCTAAAATATCATGGGCTTAGGTTGTAGCAGTTCTCACGTTGTGAGACCTTATGTCTCACGTCGTGAGAATGGTCCCAAACCATTTTTATCGTATTTTACTTGTCACATCGTGAGACCTTATATCTCAAGTTGTGACACTCAATTTTCTCCAAAAATCAGGCTTTTGACTCCTTAAAACCCTAAATCAATCCATCTTGGAAAACGGGTGTTACAGAGTATCATTAGAAGATAATCTTGCAGATCCTTTTACAAAGGCTCTAAGTAGGGTTAAACACAACCAACATGCTATGAGCATTGGCTTAAAAAACGATGTTAGTTTTAGTACTTAGTTGACA